>NW_026600563.1:75540-156545 GCF_029448725.1 Salvelinus fontinalis | reverse complement strand
CTGCCCTGCAAAAACATAACATCACAATGACTTTGCGGAGACAATGGAACCACCAACCAAACACATCTACAGGTCGAAATGGAACAACAAAACAACCTTTTAACCACAGAAATGGAATACTAGTTAAATTGCAGTGGTCTGATGGGCAATGTCCTTTCTAGTAATTCTGTGTCTACGCGTTTAAACTTATCTTGCACTGATTACACATCTGTGGCGCATATGTATTATGATTCAAAGATAACATCATGGCGCCAAGCGTATTGCATACTGGCGCTACCTAGCCTGAGCACCTGTATGTTTCACTACAACAGATACAAACTACCTATCAAACACCTGTCTATCAAGTACCTGTCTATCAACAACTAAACAGCTATAAGTCCAACTGAGCTGTGTTAGTATGCCACTGAGAGAACATTCTGTAATGGCAGTGTGCAATATGTATTGTGTGTGTAGCTGTATGAGACGAGTTCAATGTGTATGACATGGGTAATATTCAATGTAGGGTATGTATTATGTTGAGGATGTAATGTACAGTGTTTATCATGTATACAGCAGTACTGTGAGTCTAAAAAATGTTCACCTGGGGGAACATTACAGTTTATGCTATACTAGCAGCCATGCTAGACAACCTAGTCACGTGGGACTGGTCCATAGAGCGATGAGCAGTGTGTATTAGCGGTGTACTGCCAGAACACAGCCGATAAGGAAGGCCTTTTGTATTGTTAGCGTTCTGATGTTGAAGATCATCTGCGGATTGAGACATTCAGTCAGTGAAGAACATGACAAAGCACTCTGTCTGCATATTGTAAGGGGATGTTTCCTTCTCTTTCTCCTCTCCCTCCCTGGTCTCTCTCTGTTTCTTTCTCCCTCCTTCTGATATCTGTCCATCTCTTTCTCTCATGTGACTCTCTCTCCCTCTCCCTGGTCTCCCTCTGATATCTGTCCATCTCTTTCTCTCCTCTGACTCTCTCTCCCTGGTCTCTCTCTCTCTGATATCTGTCCATCTCTTTCTCTCCTCTGACTCTCTCTCCCTGGTCTCTCTCTCTCTCCCTCTGATATCTGTCCATCTCTTTCTCTCCTCTGACTCTCTCTCCTCTGACTCTCTCTCCCTCTCTCTGATATCTGTCCATCTCTTTCTTTCCTCTGACTCTCTCTCTCTCCATCCCACATACAGGGGCACAGGGTTCAACTGTACTGGTATCGTACTTTTTCATCAGCTTTCTCAAGCATGATAAATGTTTTTCGTTAGGGAAGCATACCAGAACTAGGGAGTGATTTCTTATCTTTGACATGCATAATGAGATAAAATACATACATCACACAAAAGAGGTATGCAGAATATGACTTAGTGGGAAAGACGTTATACATGTATACAGAGACATGATTAAGACAGAACTTAGAACTGACTGTATGCTCAACTCACATAGGATTTTAATGATTGAAAAACAATGGCTCCAATGTATCAAAGATGATCTTTAGATTTTAACCCTGAAAATGACTGTTCAGTCCAAAACGTACAACTAAGTGCAGAATAGGAGGCCAAAGGGTGAAAGGGAGGATAAATCGAGTGTTTTCCTCATTCCACACACACACACACACACACACACACACACACACACACACACACACACACACACACACCACTAGATATCCAAAAGAACTGAGGCAGGCACTGTTAACTGTAAAGCATCTGTTTCCATGAGTACATGCTCTCCAAACACAAACATCTTTAGAGTAGAGTAAAACCAGTCACGATATATCTTAAAACTCTTGAGTGATATTTTTTTATAGTTCCATTTAAACCAAAATGGTAATTACATTTGGAGATATTTTTTTAATAGTTCCATTTAAACCAAAATGGTAATTACACTTCACTGGTTAAATGCTGATGACTTCACGTAGGCTATCCAGCTAAAGTGCCAGAGATCCTTCATAGTTTGAGTTTAGGCCGGTTACAAAACTATACATCAATCAACCTCGAGAGCGTTCAGAAAAGCCTTAGGTGGAGGATCTATATACACTCACTGACCTACTAAGAAAACAGAGGGTCTATTCAGTCCATTCCTAACATGTAAGATAAAGCTTAGCTCCTCTAACAGGGGGACATGCTCACCTGAAAGACACGATCCCACGGCTACCTCACTCATACAACTCCCACCGGTTGCTTCGGACAGACTCGAGTTGAAACCCGCACCTCCGTTAACTAGGACAGGTGTAAAACAAAAGAAAATCAGCGATAGCTATTTACATCCCAGGTAGAAGACCCCAGACAACACTACTACAGCACATTCCCTGAAACCATCCAATGAATCCAAGGTCATAGGGAAACAGAATATACCACTCAGCTTCCCACCGTTCCACCCTCAATATGCAAACCAGGTAAGGTATGTCCTGTCCTCACCCTCAGTAGGGAAACCAGGTAAGGTATGTCCTGTCCTCACCCTCAGTAGGCAAACCAGGTAAGGTATGTCCTGTCCTCACCCTCAGTAGGGAAACCAGTTACGGTATGTCCTGTCCTCACCCTCAGTAGGGAAACCAGTTAAGGTATGTCCTGTCCTCACCCTCAGTAGGCAAACCAGGTAAAGTATGTCCTGTCCTCACCCTCAGTAGGCAAACCAGGTAAGGTAGGTCCTGTCCTCACTAGAGCTGTTGATGTAATGTTGACTGTGGAAAACCAACAGGCGTGACAGTCCCTCCATTCAGTAGGCAGGCTCACTCTCTCTCGCTACCTCTCCCTGTCTTTGTTTGACATTCTTTAAAGGGTCACACCCAGCTCAGGCACAATTGGACAGGAGTTTTTTCCTTCCCCTCCAGGTACGTTGTCGTAGAGGGACGATAATGGAGAAGTGTCACGACGCAAAACACACACAGAGATAAACAGACAGACACACCGAGAGATAGAGTGAGAGGCACACACACGAACAGCCCCGCTACCTGCAGTCAGAGGTGCCCTCAGGTGATCATCTGTGGCTTGTTTGCATTGTTCTCCAGATAACGCAGACAGGAGCTACTCCTCCACACAATAGTCCCTCTAGTAAAACATAGAGCGAGGTGACAACAGGAGTAAGGAGAGGGTCAACAGAGACAGATGGGAAAAATAGTGCTGTTTTGTTGACTTGTTTAAGTGACGTTTGGATGGACTGAAGGGAGGGAGCCAAAAGAAAATATACATAGTTGAAAGAGGTGTGTGTTTACTTACGATGGTCATGCAAACAGGACATGTGTTGCTTTTGGAATGTCTTTATGATTCAAATGTAGTTGGAAATAAAAGGAAGAGGCCATCATAACCATCCCTTCATAAACAATGCTTACCTTAAGTTATCATCCAACCACAAGGTCCCCAAAAAGAGCATCCATTCACAAATAGGATGCCATGAAATTCAAAATTATTAAAATATACATTTAAGAAATCTAGAAGCCGCTGTTGAAGGATTCCCATAATTCATGCTTATTTCAGGAATCTTCCAAAAGCTATTTATTTCTGTCAAACTGGGAATTTTGGTAAAGTTATAGGAATTTTACAACACTCAAAATATTACAAATGAGACCAAATGCATTTACCACCATGTAACATTTATTTTGTCATTTCTTCGCTTCAATCTGTGTCAGCAGTTTCAAGAGCGAGGTGGCATTGTAAGGGAACAGACTCCTCCTCTGCAGTCTAGTCACCACCACTCTGAGCTCTGTCAGACACATAACCG
Source organism: Salvelinus fontinalis (assembly GCF_029448725.1). Taxonomy (NCBI): domain Eukaryota; kingdom Metazoa; phylum Chordata; class Actinopteri; order Salmoniformes; family Salmonidae; genus Salvelinus; species Salvelinus fontinalis. The sequence continues at coordinate 152,844 of NW_026600563.1, read as the reverse complement.
TCCTATCAAAAGAGTGGCTGTTGTGTGTGTGAACCACAGAGTCGCTGTGTAGCCTATCCTGTTTAAGGCCTGATGGGAGGTCATCGTCCTCAGTCTCAGACTCCTCTGAGCTGCCGTAGTCCACCAGACTGAGAGGGGGAGTAGAGGCCAGGGCAGTTGCACTCCCTGAAGGCAGACACAAGCTGGGCTGCAGACATGGAGCTGGCTCTGGGTCCACGATGGTAACTGATCCTCCAGAATGGCTGGAAGTAGACACGCTTCCACGAGAGACACACAACGACTGCTGGAGTTCCTCTCTCAGATTGTCCAATAGTTGATCGTCTTTCTGGCTAATCTTCCAGCTCAGTTTACACCGGTCCGACCCATCTATCTTCTGACAGACCGTTCGGAAGCCTTCCCAGTCGTCCCGGAGGTGTTTTAGGTAACGGACAAAGTACTCGAGGAAGCAGGTTTCCGTTGAGATGAGGAAATCGAGGAGAATGCTGTGGTCGAAGGAGATGCTGCGGAGGAGGAAGACAAAATGACAGTGGGGGTTGCCGCCGACAACACAAGCAGCATCAGCTTCCAGGTCAGAGGACACTCTGTAGGAAGACAGACAGAAGAGTCAGCCATCTCTAGGACATAATAGGCTTGTTTCCCGGACACAAAATAAGACTAATCCTGGATTTGCCAGCATCTGCATTGAGCATTGTTTTTAGTCCAGTGTCTGGGAAATTGGTCCAATCAGGTTCTCAACCTACTCCTTTATGTGGGTGACTGATCTCAGATAATCAGAGATTTCAAAGTCAAAATGTCAGATTTCCCATAAGCAGAATCAAACCAACCACTGACAAAACTACAATTCAGAATTCACCTAAAAGAAAGCCACACAGAAATACTGCCTTTTGTCCATCAGCCAGTGTTTCATTATTATAAACCAGCCATTCTACTCTTACTGTTCATCCATGTTGTCCGGACCTCTTGCAGTCTCTATGGGGGTACCACGGGGTTCAATTCTCAGGCCGACTCTTTTTTTCTATATATATCAACGATGTCGCTCTTGCTGCGGGTGATTCCTTGATCCACCTCTACGCAGACGACACTATTCTGTATACATCTGGCCCTTCCTTGGACACTGTGTTAACAAACCTCCAAACGAGCTTCAATGCCATACAACACTCATTCCGTGGCCTCCAACTGCTCTTAAAACGCTAGTAAAACTAAATGCATGCTTTTCAACCGATCGCTGCCCATACCGGCCCGCCCGACTAGCATCACTACTCTGGACGGTTCTGACTTAGAATATGTGGACTACTACAAATACCTAGGTGTCTGGCTAGACTGTAAACTCTCCTTCCAGACTCATATTAAGCATCTCCAATCCAAAATGAAATCTAGAATCAGCTTCCTATTTCGGAACAAAGCCTACTTCACTCACGCTTCCAAACATACCCTCGTAGAACTGACTATCCTACCGATCCTCGACTTCGGCGATGTCATTTACAAAATAGCCTCCAACACCCTACTCAACAAACTGGATGCAGTCTATCACAGTGCCATCCGTTTTGTCTCCAAAGCCCCATATACCACCCACCACTGTGACCTGTATGCTCTCGTTGGCTGGCCCTCGCTACATATTCGTTGCCAGACCCACTGGCTCCAGGTCATCTTTGCTAGGTAAAGCTCAACCTTATCTCAGCTCACTGGTCACCATAACACCCAACCGTAGCATGTGCTCCAGCAGGTATATCTCACGGGTCATCTCCAAAGCCAACACCTACTTTGGCCGCCTTTCCTTCCAGTTCTCTGCTGCCAACGACTGGAACGAATTGCAAAAATCGCTGAAGCTGGAGACATATCTCCCTCACTAACTTTAAGTATCATCTATCTGAGCAGCTTACCGATCACTGCAGCTGTATACAGCCCATCTGTAAATAGCCCATCCAACTACCTACCTCCTCCCCATATTGTTTTTATATACTTTTTTTTGCTCTTTTTCACACCAGCATTTCTACTTGTACATCATCATCTGCACATCTATCACTCCAGTGTTAATTTGCTAAATTGTAATTACTTTGCTACTATGGCCTATTTATTGTAGATTTTTGTATTGTGTTATTGACTGTACATTTGTTTATGTGTACCTGTGTTGTTTTTTGTCGCACTGCTTAGCTTTTTCTTGGTCAGGTCACAGTTGTAAATGAGAACTTGTTCTCAACTAGCATACCTGGTTAAAGAAAGGTGAAATATATAAATCATGAAAGGTATGTATTAGGTGGTATGGTACCTGTGATGGAGGTATAGTAGGAGTAAAGCCTTTGCTGCTTCCATCATGTCGTCGTCCTGCTCTCCAAACACCAAGGACACCCAGCAGCAGGAGTGAGATCCCTGCTTCAGCTGGACCCCACGCTGGCTCAGGAACAGCAGCAACGCACTTAAATAGCCATGGATGCCTATGGTATTACATACACCTGTGGGACCAGAGACAAGTGAATGGACAGAGTGGGTAGAAGTTGCCTCTACCCACTGATTCCAGATCAGATATTTTCACAGCCATAATGGTTAAGGTTTGGATCTGGGTAGGGTAATCTGATTCTAGACCTGTGGTTAGGGGTCCTGAGGAACTTTTGCCTTGAGAGAGACAATACTTTGTGAAATACTGTTCTTGTCTGTTATGTGTTGGGAAACATTGCCCCCTATTGTATACATCTGTCTGAATTATCGTTCCTGTCATCATCATGTTTTTCTCCTTCTGATTATTTGAGCTTTAGAAACTAGTCATGTTAAAGTTAGACTCAGCGATATGTCACATGCAGAAAGTAAACAGCATAGTGGGTCAATCGCTGTTTTGGTACCGTGGCTACCACGCTCAAACAGAGCAAAGCGAACACGTGCACATGCACAGATACTGTGTATGACTGTGTGAGAGAGAATTCTTGCATGACTCTCTTCTCAATATCTGCATAACATCATTTCGCTGAGTCTACCTTTAAGGTAGAATAAACATTGTGCCTAGCGTAGATATGGTTAATAACATTTACAAATAGTCCTATATTACCTTTCCCACCAGCGGATTTGATTTTGTATTCCAGTGACTTGAGCACAACTAGACTAACAGCCCTCAGCATCACATGATCGAACGCATCACTGCTCCCGCCACACAATTGCCCCGTCCCTCCAAAGAAAAAGGCCACCGACTCCACTGGAACACACTGTAACCAATCAGTGTGCACTGCCTGCAACACATCATCAGCCAGTGTAAGAATATCACTGGTCATGTGATCATCTCCATGCATTAGGGAGGACCCCTCGCCAAAACCCATGTCCTCGCCTGCCTTCTGAAGGAGAATCCTCTTTAAAAGCAGAAGCACTTGCTTCTTCACAAAGTAGTGGACATGAGAGTGGACTATCCGCAGTAGCGCCGATGCCTGTACGAGGGAGAGCCTTGAGCTGGTGAAACAGACACTGCTGGTGCTTAGTTTGAACCTGGCTGCAGTGAGCACTTCCAGTAAGGCTAGGAGGTTCGTCAGAGTTGTAGCCCAGTCTGCCGTGTTACTACTGGGGTATGACGCAGAGTTCCCATGGCCCAGACTCTCTACAGGGACAAGCTGGGAGTAAGCAGCAGTGAGAGCTGTGTCGAATGTGGCAAGAAGTTTCTCCAAAGTCCCTGAGGGGAAAAGAAAGAGAAGGCCCCACTGTGGCTAAAACCAATGTACATTGTATTTACATGGAAGATGCATAGGTAGGTAGAATACAATTACAATGTCAACACACTCATAGCCACACTGTAGTTACACTATTCCACCCTATGTGGCCTAACTACCACGTAAATACATGGTAAATACATAGGATTTGGCACCAAGTGGAACTTATTTGGAGTAAAATACAAGATACATGTTGGTACAATTGATGGATGAATTGTGTTTCAATACCAGGTTTATATTCTGATGTTTCTTTTAGAACTGCTTTCAGGACAGTGGTAAGTGACCATGTGCATGCATCCAGTTCGTTGCCAGAGCAACGGTTCTGGAGCACTTGCAAGCACTTCCATTCCCAAATCTGGTTGACTGTATTCTAGTAAAAAAAAAGAGAGAACTGAATGTAAGAATCTGCTTAAATAAAGCCTGGTAGGCCTGTGTGTGAATAGGATTTTACAGTATCAGGTGACAGATTTGGGTTCTCTAATGTGAGACTGTCTGATGCACACAGAACTCCAAGAGTTACTTGACTAGTATTCAATATAACTTACTTGACTATGCAATACAATATAGTCATAAATCACACAAGACATGAGGGCAATCAGAAAACTCACAAAGCAACGCAGCTCAAAAATAACATAGGAGGATACACTCTTTGCAGCTAGATGAGACAGCAACCTGTCCTTGCAGCAGGCAAGGTGAACCTGTGGGAGGTGGGAACAAAAATGTTATTACTATAAACAAACCCAAACAAAGGACAACAAAATGATATATTCTAATCATATGCAGGAAACCAAACTCACAAGTTTGGACATAAAATCCATATACTGGAATAATACTGTAGAAACATCTTTGAAGTAAAGGCTGGTTTCTTGAGACAGTTGTTGAGATGTCAGCTTGGAGCTTATTTTCTCCACCAGAGTCAACACAAGACAAGCCAGTTCAGTTCCATTTGGGTTTGGAGAATATTTGGAGGACGTTGGGGGATCTCTGGACTGGTCCTGATGCTGAGAATGAGAACCATCACTGGCATCAAGAGTCAGTTCAGATACACATGTGAACATGGAGGATGCCAACTCATGGCTACTCATTTTGCTGGGTGATGTTCTCGACAACAAACTTCTGTAAGCATCATTTAGGACATGAAATTGTTCATTCATGTTGACACAGCGTTTGGGTTTTCAATGATCACGAGGGTCTTGGCAGTGGTCAATCTGAAAAAATAAAAAGTTGCACAGAGTTTGTCGGATTTTGATTAGATTTCTGCCACGCGAACCACGTTCTACACTTTACTAAGCGTGCATAAAATAAATTGCAAGGATGGTATTATACATGTTTTCTGTACACTTTTGTATAACGCAACACTGAATATTAAAATGTTATGCAACCTCAATTTATTTACCTTTTGAAAAATAAGCATTCTTCGACTTTGCGCCGACCATCTCGAAACAATTGTTAACATCTCTTCCTGTTTGGTTTGCGTTGCATGCTGTGACTTGTAGTGCGATTTATAATGTACAGTTAAATCACTTTAAATGTTGTCGTACACCCTAACGTTTCTGGACCGAAAATGATCCATTCAGTCTATATTGTATTTAAAACATCAATTTGTAATTTTATTTTTTAAAGTATTATCTTTTTTAAGTTCTGGCTGTGTTGTGTACATACAGTGCACCACGTGACTGAACACGGAAGTATAGCGTGCGATAACATATAGTAGAAAATTGGAAAGGAGTTCACTCATTCTATTGTGTCAACAATGAGAAGAATTATAGTCATACAAACCGTTGGCCTACTTTGTTAGAAATCGAGCTAAACAGACTGACGTTCATAAAGTTTTGCAGAAGGATGCTGATTTGACAGCTCAAATTCCTCGCTCCTTGTGCCTGATTGGCTCAAACAAGCCCGTTGAAATTGGGGGTTCGCATCGGTGGAGAATGGCTAGCAAGCCTGCTAGCTTCGTATTTTAAGTAAGAATAATGCATTAATTCATCAAAGCTAGCTAACACCTACCTTGTGTAGTTGAAGTATGGTTGCCTTCTCGAGTCGTGCACATGTTCACATAGCTATTAAATTGTTACAAATGTTTTAAAACTCTGAAATCCAATGCAGTCCTAGTGGCTTGAAAACTGGGTAACGATTTAGGCTAATTGCTAACCAGCAGTAGTTGATCGATTAATTTCTTTCTTAAAAGGGAATTGTGTATATATAGCAATATATCAGCGCAATGTACCGTAGTATCATGCCGTACTTTGTGGGCATGTAGATATATAATTAAAATAAGCCAGAAAGGAGTGAAACAAGTTGGGGTCGCAGTGCTAGCTAGTTAACGTTAGCTAACATTCCATTGTTTGAGTGCATAGTTAGCTAACTATTAGCTGGCCAGTGGCTACTTAGATAGATAGGTTGCTGTGAATTATTTTTACTTCAACTTTGTCTGAAATGCATTGTCTAGTCTAGCTTTAAAGAATACCGCTATAGTTATAACATTGCCCTAATTTGGAAGACAAAAGGCAGCAGCCGACCTTCCAATACAGGTAGCTATCTAACTGTTAGCAAGTAAGCTAGCTAACCACTACTAGCTAGCTTTTGTTTCTATCGTATTATAAGCAATTAGCCTACTAGCTTACTTGTTTTTACATTTAACATTGTTATCTAGGTAGTTAAATAGCAATCATACCGCCATCCCATTTGGATAGAAGCTAGCTGCAGGTATAGCTAACATTACATTTATGTAAAATGTTTAGCTATTCCCATTTCTCAGTTGCTGTCATAATGTTATGACTGTGTCAATGCAGTATGTTTTTTTTAATGCCTTCTAGTGGATAATATAAACTGATGAATTTGAATACTCATTAAATTGTCTTTTTTTTTTCAGAGTCAGTGCTAGCCCATAATGCATTTGAGTGGAGTTCTTATCTGTCTGTCCTACTGTTGCCCAAGAGACGCATGAAAATTGTCTTAACTACATAATCAAGCTTGAGACAAAAGGTGAACATCTGCTGCTGCTCAGTATGGAATACCAATAGGGTCCATAAACTATACAAGTGTTCTGCGCACCTAGAAGTGGTACTGCGGTGGTCACCAACCCTGGTTCCTGCCAAGCATCAAATAGCCTACCTGTTTCAGCTGATCACTGGAGCTGGTGACCACTGTGGTATAGTGCAGTGGGGACCCCCAGTTGTCTAACAGATTTCCTCTATTCCACCCGAGCACCCCTCAAGCCCTTGGTTAGTTGAATGAGGTGTGCTAGAACTAGAATGTGCAACGGCTTTTGATCCCAGCGGAACAGTTTGATTTAGAAAACCTGCTAATGTATAGTCAGCTGATTTTATACCAATAACAAAAATGTATCCATGACAATGTACTGTTATCAAAACGTAGGCCTAGCTATTTTTGACTAATAACCCAAATTAAGTGATGCAGCTTACGTGTTTACTGTCTCAACTCTCCAGACAGAGGACTAGGTGTGGATGACCCCTCCCCTTACGAGATGTAACAGGATGCTGAACCATCACTGTAGAAGGAACCCCGAGCTTCAAGAGGAGCTGCAGATACAGGCAAAGACACTTAATACCAAGAGGGTCTACTTTACCGTTAGCATTTCCCACTGGTAAATGACTGCTTATGCTAGAGATGAATGCTAATGCTCTTGGTTTGTATTGTCTTTGCTCCAGGCTGCAGTGGCAGCGGGGGATGTGTACACTGTCAGGAAGATGCTGGAGCAAGGCTACTCTCCGAAGATCCGTGATGCCAACGGGTGGACCCTGCTCCACTTCTCCGCTGCCAAGGGGAAGGAGAGATGTGTCCGGGTCTTCCTGGAGCACGGAGGTGAATACGAGGGTCTGGTGTTTTGGTCCACAGGAGGTTGGGCGCACCTTAATTGGATAGCATGGGCCCCTAGTAATGGTTGGAGCAGAATCAGTGTAATTGTATCAAACACATGGTTTCCATGTGTTGGATTCCATTTGCTCCGTTCCAGCCATTATTATTTATTATTATTAGCCGTCCTCCCCTTAGCAGCCTCCTGTGCTGTTGTCACACCTTGAATGCAGTGTTCTGCCTTTCTTTTTCCTTGGCAGAGATCAAAAAGCCCCCCAAGGTTATAGTCACGGCTAAATTGAAACCAATGGAGGCCAAGTGTTAGTAGAGATGGGTGCTAGGGAAACACTTTTCACAATTGGCCTGGTGACAAGGTCGGTGAAATGATTTGTGAGGTCCCCTGTCAGAATCCATGTTCACAAAGAAAAGGAGACTAGCAGAGAAAATGGTTTTTACACATCAAGGGTCTGCCATATGACGCTACATGCATCCATTCAGATGCTTTATATCAGTAATCTAATCACATATTTGTTCATAATGATTATCCTTTCACATGTGCTGTTTGAGATATATTTCATATTGGTGCACCATGACAGTGCAACCTGAATCAAATCAAACTCCACCTTTTGAATTGTTGGTCTATAGATGGCAGTATATAACCAGTCTGGCAATGGCAGCAGCTAATCTTCTCCACAGCTTCCCTCCCAGGTCATTCTAACATGGTATATAGGCTGTAGGGTGAAGTTGCCCCTAGATGCTGATTTTGGGTCGGTTTTACATTTTCCCCACTAATGGTTAAGGTTAGGACTGGGGAGGGGGAAGCTGATCCTAGATCTGTACCTAGGTGAAACTTGACCCTATCGTAGTCTAACTGTATGCTTCTCAGCAGAGTGAAAATCATGTTCATTTTGTGAAATTATGATGGAATAGTGTTGCAGTCATTTATTTATTTTGTTATTAAAATGTGTACAGATTTTGATTCCAAATCCTGTAGATGCAGTGATCATTACATCAAGTCCAGAGGGCGCTGTAGACCAAGTCTCTCAGTAACTGCTTTTCTCTGAAGAGCTCATTGGACGAGTCAGTGGTTTATTTTGGATTATGCGCAGATAAATTGAGACCGTTGACATGTATGCATAACCAACAAAGCAAGAGAGTATGTTGTTACCCTTGACTTAATTGTCTAAAATAATTTAACAATACTCTAAAAATAATCTCTTTGCTGGTCAGTCATATAACCTACCTAATGGATTTATGTTGGATAAGAGGGGGCCAGTCATTTTTAACAAGGCTGTTTGAATGGAAAATTCCCCTCTGGTTTTGACACTGACGTGGTCATTACCAGCAATCTCGGCCTTGGCTAATTGAAATAGCAGGACTTTAACCCCTGACCCCGCTTTCACACTCTGTCTCACTGATGCTAATTGTTCTAATGCTCCAGCATCTGCCGGCCCACTCTTTCCTTTCAGACCACAGCAGGCTTTAAAGTGGCAATCAGCAGATTAAATAATAACACAGTGGAATCCCTGCTCCTGTTTTGGTAAAAAGCTGTGAGATGGGACTGTTGAACTGTAACCACCCTCAAGTTCATAGATAGAGCTATGGATGCAAGGACTGACCATCCATGATATCAAAGTATAGTTTAAACCAATTTTTTGAGGCTGTGTAGTGATTGTTTACATTTACTTTGTTTACAAACATTGGAGTAAAACAAGCTTATATTATTAGTTCTGATGGGGTATGACAGTTGAACTGAGCTCATGAGGCATTTATAAGTTATATTCTTAAAAAGTCAATGGAAACATAAATTAATTTAAGTTCAGAAGTGGATGTAGTAATTGCAGATTGTCCCTTTAATGTTTTACGCTGCTGTCACTCAATCATCCATCCTCTTGTTTCTCCTCTCTCTGAGTCTGTTTGATTGTTATTTGTTAGTGTTTTAACTGAATGGGTAATTTTTTGTTGTAATAAAGAGCCTGTAGAAGACAGTTCCCTTCACCCCCCCTTGTCCGCTGTCTATCTCCCCCGCAGCTGATCCCACAGTAAAGGACTTCATCGGCGGCTTCACGGCGCTCCACTATGCCGCCATGCACGGCCGCGCGCGCATCGCCCGCCTCATGCTGGAGTCGGACTTCCGCAGCGACATCATCAATGCCAAGAGCAACGACGGCTGGACGCCGCTGCACGTGGCCGCCCACTACGGCCGCGACTCTTTCGTGCGGCTCCTCCTTGAGTTCCGCGCCGAGGTGGATCCCCTCAGCGACAAGGGCACCACGCCCCTCCAACTCGCCATCATCCGCGAGCGCTCCAGCTGCGTGAGAATCCTGCTGGACCACAGCGCCAACATCGACATTCAAAATGGCTTCCTGCTGCGCTACGCCGTCATCAAGGGGAATCATTCCTACTGTCGTATGTTCCTGCAGCGGGGTGCGGACACTAACCTGGGTCGCCTCGAGGACGGGCAGACCCCGTTGCACCTATCAGCACTAAGAGACGACGTGCTGTGTGCCCAGATGCTTTACAAGTACGGCGCTGACACCAACACAAGGAACTACGAGGGCCAGACTCCCGTGGCGGTGTCGTCGAGCATGTCGGGCATCAGCCGGCCCTGCCTGGACTTCCTACAGGAGGTCACCAGTAAGTCTTGGGCAGGGAGGGGCACCGTCTGGGGACACTGGGCTGTTAGTAGTACTTGTACCATATCGCTAGTGGATATAAACACTGCTTTTAATATAATGTCATGGCTTGACTGGGACTCAGCGTTTCCCCTAGATTGCTTTATCAGACAGGCGGAACGATGACGCCTTAAAATTAACATCCAAAGTTGAGTTAAATATAATTGCCTATGTATCAATACAACTTAACATATTTGTTGTTTGTTATCAAAAACATTTGTACACATCAGACCAGTAAAGTAAATGAGGACTTTCTATGAACCTGAACAGAAACCTGAATTCAAAACAGGACAGGGCGATGGAAACACTTCAATCCGGTTCAGGAAGTGTTGGAGCGAGATTGTAAGTTGAGAGGAGAAAAAGAACCTCCAGAAACATAGGGACAGGGAGCGTTGCCATGGTTTTATAATGACCAGTGTTCTGTTGTGGGGGGCACACGTTACCTGAAGCAGAAATGATTTTAGAGAGGCACAATGCCCTGCTGCATTCCTCTGTGTTTCTCACTGAACTTTGATATGGAGATATCAAAGAGCTCTGGGCTGCTCCCAAATGGCACCCTATCCCCTATACTGTATATTCCCCATAGGGCTCTGGTCAAAAGTAGTGTACTATGTAGCGAATGGGGTGGCCATTTGGGACGAAGACCTGCTGTGCTATTTCAGATTGACAGCCATGTGAAGTCAGACCCCTCTATTCATTCAGACCGTAGCAAACGATCAGCCAGATCACATATCCCCCCTTATCGATTACACTGACTACCTCAGTGGATAAACCCATCTGCTGCGGCTAGCAGGGCCTTGTTGAAGGATGAATGGCACCCAGCTCTTATGAAGCTCATTGTATACTATGCCATAGATGTATCAGTGTTTCCCGTAGTTTGTTTCTCAGGTGGGTGGGGAGCAGAGCGTCGGCCCCCTAGCTACATCCAGGGCTGCCGCTGCCAACACAGACATCTCAACTAGATGGATGTAGAGAGATGAAATGGAAACCAGAATGGCTTTTAAAAGTTGAAATGCATCCAAACATGATTTCACACACACCTTGGCTGAAGTTGGTTCACCAACACTGATATTTCACCTGTAGTCTATAAATGATTGTTTTGAAGCCTTTGGTTTGTAAAGGAGAACTGCGACTCATCTTCCATGTGATTTCTCTTCATTTAGACAGTGTGGAATGTGGATGAAGGGGTAGCCTATAGATGAAGAGTGGAGATAGCACTACCACTGTGCCACGCTGGCACACCTGTCAGAGAGTTTTAAACAAACCTTTAGTTCAGTTTCACCTGGAGAAAGGACAGCTTAGTTCTGGAGACTGCAGACAGACAAAGGACAGTATGGTTGTGGAGACTAGGGAGAGGAGGACAGTATGGTGACAGTAGACGGGAGAGACGAGGACAGTATGGTTGTGGTGACAGTAGACTGGGAGAGACGAGGACAGTATGGTTGTGGTGACGGGGAGAGACGAGGACAGTATGGTTGTGGTGACGGGGAGAGACGAGCACAGTGGTGACGGGGAGAGACGAGCACAGTGTGGTGACGGGGAGAGACGAGCACAGTGTGGTGACGGGGAGAGACGAGCACAGTGTGGTGACGGGGAGAGACGAGCACAGTGTGGTGACGGGGAGAGACGAGCACAGTGTGGTGACGGGGTGAGACGAGCACAGTGTGGTGACGGGGAGAGACGAGCACAGTGTGGTGACGGGGAGAGACGAGCACAGTGTGGTGACGGGGAGAGACGAGCACAGTGTGGTGACGGGGAGAGACGAGCACAGTGTGGTGACGGGGAGAGACGAGCACAGTGTGGTGACGGGGAGAGACGAGCACAGTGTGGTGACGGGGAGAGACGAGCACAGTGTGGTGACGGGGAGAGACGAGCACAGTGTGGTGACGGGGAGAGAGGAGGACAGTGTGGTGACGGGGAGAGAGGAGGACAGTGTGGTGACGGGGAGAGAGGAGGACAGTGTGGTGACGGGGAGAGAGGAGGACAGTGTGGTGACGGGGAGAGAGGAGGACAGTGTGGTGACGGGGAGAGACGAGCACAGTGTGGTGACGGGGAGAGACGAGCACAGTGTGGTTGTGGTGACAGGGAGAGAGGCCATCCAGCTGTCATTGCTTCCTATGGCAGAGCGACTGGGAGAGATAGAGAGGGAATATGAGGAAGAGGGATTTTTCTCTAGCCCCATTAGACTGATAACACTACAGAGCAATCTTCCTGGATGCTAATAGATTTTTCCTTCAGTTTCCTAAACATTTTAAAACTGCCAATAAGAGGGTGTTTGGCCTTGAGCTGCCTGATAATTTTCGGAAACATTTTTGAAAGGCTAATTGTTGTCCCATTTGAAGTGTGGAATAATCTAAAGTCACAGTGAGAAGGAGCTTACTGACCAGCTGCTTGTTTGTTTGATTCAGAATCGAACGTCATGAATCAAAGTGAAACAAGCAAATTGACACCACTAGACATGCTTGTCTGACTCACCCTGACTCACCTGTAACAGCGTGACTTCGTCTTCTGTTCACCTTTTACATCCTCAGTCTTTTGTGCAATATTAGTTATCAAAACACGCTTAACTTCAACCTTTTATTTCATACACCATTTGTAGAATCACCTCTTCTTACTGTCCTTTAGTGCCAAAGGGCGATCCGCTTTGATATTTTTAACAGATGTGTTGTATCTTTTCAGGACAACCCAGGACTTTGCAGGACATGTGTCGGATAAACATCCGGCATCACATAGGCCTCCAGAGCTTGAAGTGTCTGGAGGACCTGCCCATTGCCAAGGTCATGAAAGACTACCTAAAACACAAGTTTGACAATGTGTGATGACAAGGTTTTTTTATATACCCCCCGAACAAGGCAGACGGAGAACATCGTTCTCTCCTTTCATCAGACTATGCAAGCACTGTGCTACCTTCCGTTGTCTGAACCTGGAGGAGCTGGAGGACCAGGTTTCTGTACAACCTCCAGAGGTCACTTTGTAACCTCAGTTAAACATGTTGTTGGATGGCGGAGACAGAGTTTCCCTCTCGGCCGCGTTTCGAACCGCGTTAGCAGCATTACGCCTTTGGATGGACGACTGAATTGGATGGACGGGAACAGGTGGCAATGTTTCAACTAGGGCTTTCTTTCAATCATGATGAATGGTTAATGAAGTGGTGCAGTCCTAATTCGTGTTGTGGAATAAAGTTTTGATAGAAATTACATGACCGTTGATTCGTTGCTGTCATGTTACCCATAATGTATGTGACATGTCACATTTCAGTCCACATCATGCCAATGATTTTTTTGTGGATATTAAGTGTTCCTATTAGTTTTCATGAAGACGTCAATATTTCTTTGCTGTGGTAAATCTGGGGAAGTCGAGCGCGAGAGAAAGGACTTTGCTGTGGTAAATGTGGGGAAGTTGAGCGAGAGAGAAAGGACTTTGCTGTGGTAAATGTGGGGAAGTTGAGCAAGAGAGAAAGGACTTTGCTGTGGTAAATGTGGGGAAGTTGAGCGAGAGAGAAAGGACTTTGCTGTGGTAAATGTGGGGAAGTTGAGCAAGAGAGAAAGGACTTTGCTGTGGTAAATGTGGGGAAGTTGAGCGCGAGAGAAAGGATTGTCAGACCGACATTATTTTTATTGTTAAGTGGAAAACTTCTTGCAGAATGGGTCAATCTTGTGATACAGCATTTCAAATAATCAGGTTATCAAAACCCCTTAATTATTCAAGTATTACAAAAGCTCAGTGTTGAGTTACCTCAAGCTTGAGTCGGCTAAAGTAGACCCGTTTTGACTTGATTTATTGATTGAAGGATTCACAAGTGAGCGATACCGAGGAAGGTTTTCACTAGAGGGAAGGCCTGAGTTTTCCACATTTACAGTAGGTGTTCACAAGATGAGTCATCCAGCATAGCTCGGTGAAGTCTGTCTGCAATGGTTACCATGTACTGACATAAACATCGTCAAAAAAAACGAATGTAAATAATTGTCATATATGTACAGCAGATATTTTTCTAGAATTATTTAAGCGAGGATCTCCTGTATTCTTAATGTATTTGGAATTTGTTGGATGGTATTGTGTGCTGTTGATGTGACCCATGTATTGTTTTTGTATGTGTGTCTTTTAAGAATTTTAGAAGACACGCGCGTGTATTTTCAAAAAAAACTAAATATTTAGTTAAAATACGTTAATTATTTTTACTTTGTGGGAGATGGAACGGGTATTGGGTTAAGAATAAAATAAGTGAATTTGTTTAAATGTCAATGCCCCTGTTTTTAAATCATATTTGTTCACATTTGTGTGAATTTAAGGTTAATCCAGATTTTTTTCCATCACTTTGATTTTCACTGATACTAATGAATGGTGTTTACATAGAATTTTGCATGATTTCAAAGACAGTATTTGCATATTTTTTTTTCCCAACATTTCAGTGCTATGATGTCTGCGTTGTAATTCTGAACAGACATAAAGAGGTGGTAGAGGTCTCCTCTTACTGATGCAATGTTTTGTTTAATTTGCATCTGGCCTGTGGTCAAACGGTAAAACTCTGCTCCCTACCTTAGATTTGATTTAGATTTGAATTTTAAGCGCAGACTTTTCTAATTCACTTTGAATACTTTTAGACAGCACATTATTCAGTTGCAGAGACTTTAAAACAGGGGTTTTAAAAAGGATTTTCCTTTTTTGGTCTAAAAAGACAAATCAACAGGAATTCAGCTAAAAACTAATTTAATGTAGGAAATCTGTTCAAGTATTTCCATAAATTATGATCGTGTCTCAATGTAATCAAGGTATGAAATTGTACTTGAAAATAACAATCTTTTTTTGGGATTAGTTGTGTTCAATTTGCAGTGCACAAATTATTAGAAATATGTTCTGGCGTTGCGACCATCCGCTCCGACAAAAATCAGCCCGCGGTTTGAGTTGCTTACCCCCACCTTAACCAACTGTTAGAAATGTTGAAATGCAGGTTGATCCTCCATCCTTAGTTAATGAAAGGAGTTTATATATATATATATTAGTACCAGTCAAAAGTTTGGACATACCTACTCATTCCAGGGTTTTTCTTTATTTGTACTTTTTTCTACATTGTATTGTACATTGTTTCTACATTGTAACTATGAAATGACACATGGAATCATGTAGTAACCAGAAAAGTGTTAAACAAATCTACATATATTTGAGATTCTTCCAAGTAGCCACCCTTTGCCTTGATAACAGCTTTGCACACTTCGCATTCTCTCAGCCAGCTTCATGAGGCTTCATGGATTGCATTTCAACAATGCATTGCTTTGTTAATTTGTGGAATTTCCTTAATGTGTTTGAGCCAATCAGTTGTGTTGTGACAAGGTAGGGTTGGTATACAGAAGGTTTCTTCAAGTGCAGTCGCAAAAACTATCAAGCGCTATGATGAAACTGGCTCTCATGAGCACAGGAATGGAAGACCCAGAGTTACCTCTGCTGCAGAGGATAAGTTCTTTAGAGTTATGTGGAGGTGCTTTGCTCGTGACACTGATTTATTTAGAATTCAAGGCACACTTAACCAGCATGGCTACCACAGCATTCAGCAGCGATACGCCATCCCATCTGGTTTGGGCTTAGTGGGACTTTAATTTTTATTTTTCCACAGGACAATGATCCAACTCACCTCCAGGCTGTGTAAGGGCTATTTGACCAAGGAGAGTAATGGAGTGCTGCATCAGATGACCTGGCTTCCACAATCACCCGACCTCAACCCAATTGAGATGGTTTGGAATGAGTTGGACCGCAGAGTAAAGAAAAAGCAGCCAACAAGTGCTCAGCACAGTTGGGAACTCCTTCAAGACTGTTGGAAAAGCATTCCAGGTGAAGCTGGTTGAGAGAATGCCAAGCGTGTGCAAAGCTGTCATCAAGGCAAAGGGTGGCTACTTTGAAGAATTTAAAATATATTTTGATTTGTTTAAAACTTTTTTTGGTTACTAAATGATTTCATGTGTTATTTCATAGTGTTGATGTCTTCACTATTATTCTACAATGTAGAAAATAGTAAAAATAAAGAAACTCTTGAATGAGTAGGTGTGTCTAAACTTTTGATTGGTACTGTATGTATGTGTGTGTGTGTGTATATATATATATATATATATATATATACCGCTTGCCATTGATCAGCATCATAGATATGGACAAGTGTTTTTCTGACCATCTGCCTGCCTGACAAGGAAAAACCATGGGCTGGGGTGTATTCATTATGCCCATTCTGTTGCAAAAAGGAACAAAACGGAGAGGGACCAAGCTGAATTTGTCCAATTGAAACTCTGGTTTTTACTGTTTGGACTAATGATTACACCCCTGATATTGTAGCCCATAACTAGGGCCCCAAGTTTATCCTGGCCAAGTCATGTAGTCATTAAAAACTATTGGGTCAAATCACAGAATATAAACTGACAGGTAGACTATTTCAAGAGTTAGTTTTTAGTTCTGTCACTAGTTGTTCCTCCCACAACCACACTTCAGTTGTATTTCCTGTGGTTTAATGTCCTCTGTCTGATTTTGGATACAAAACCATTTTGTATGACGGTCTGTTTATATACAGTGAGCAGAGAGAGAGATTGTTGTATGTAACACACAGAATCTCCTGGGTCTTGTTCATTAGGGCATGCAATGGAAAGCTTTTTAAAATGATTTCTGACAGAAACCAAAAATGTGTGTTACTTATTGGACAAGTCCAAGTAGTCCATCCCTGTTTGAGTCCATTTTCTTCCGTTTGGTGCATAATGAACACCACCCTGCATTGTGTGCCTCCACAAGCCTCGGGGGGGTTTTCAATAGACTCTGGGTCTTTACAGTCAGGGAACAGTTCATACATGTCTTATGTTTTGTTGGGAGTAGGGTGTAGTTGCCCCTAGTCACTGATCTTGGGTCAGTTTTACATTTCGCCCAGTATTGGTTACGGTTAGGTTTGGAAGAGGGGAAGCTGATCCTAGATCTGTACTCAGGGTAAACATCACCCCGGAGCAATATGTTGCAGGGCTAGGAGTTTTACCTGGACAATGGGACCTGACCAGGAAGATACCCAAGGCCCCTGAGTTTATCACAGCCAGGTTACATGGTCTATGGCCCTCAAACTCAACTCTGGACCTCGAAGCCAGTTCCACTGCTTTTGTTTCATTGTTCCCTTCAAATCAGGGACTGATTTAGACCTGGGACACCAGGTGGGTGATTCCCCTCTAATCAGGGACTGATTTAGACCTGGGACACCAGGTGGGTGATTCCCCTCTAATCAGGGACTGATTTAGACCTGGGACACCAGGTGGGTAATTCCCCTCTAATCAGGGACTGATTTAGACCTGGGACACCAGGTGGGTGATTCCCCTCTAATCAGGGACTGATTTAGACCTGGGACACCAGGTGGGTGATTCCCCTCTAATCAGGGACTGATTTTAGACCTGGGACACCAGGTGGGTGATTCCCCTCTAATCAGGGACTGATTTAGACCTGGGACACCAGGTGGGTGATTCCCCTCTAATCAGGGACTGATTTAGACCTGGGACACCAGGTGGGTGATTCCCCTCTAATCAGGGATTGATTTAGACCTGGGACACCAGGTGGGTGATTCCCCTCTAATCAGGGACTGATTTTAGACCTGGGACACCAGGTGGGTGATTCCCCTCTAATCAGGGACTGATTTAGACCTGGGACACCAGGTGGGTGATTCCCCTCTAATCAGGGACTGATTTAGACCTGGGACACCAGGTGGGTGATTCCCCTCTAATCAGGGATTGATTTAGACCTGGGACACCAGGTGGGTGATTCCCCTCTAATCAGGGACTGATTTAGACCTGGGACACCAGATGGGTGATTCCCCTCTAATCAGGGACTGATTTAGACCTGGGACACCAGGTGGGTGATTCCCCTCTAATCAGGGACTGATTTAGACCTGGGACACCAGGTGGGTGCAATGAGTTATCAGGTAGAACAGGAAAGCAGCAGGCTCTTGACATTGTAGGGCAACAGTTGAATACCCTGGTCTATGGGATCTGGCCAGGAAGATATCTGAAGCCCCCCCGAGTTCTTCCCAGTCAGGAGAAACTACTGGTCCCACCTATGTAGCTCTCTAATGGATATGTCTTCCACAACGTCAACTACTGAATGTACATAATATGCAGATTTGTAAATGTAAAAATGTGTGAATAAACAAACGTCCTAATATTCTAGTCGTTGTGTTGTCTCCGAAATGGGAGAGAGCCAGCTGATAGTAAATTCATTTATAGACTAGTTTTCTAATTGTGAAATATTATTGATGATACTGTTTTTTTTTATCTTTGGGGTCTGTGAAAAGGGAACACATTTTAAGATGCCGGAAATGCACGTTAATGCTACTTGAAATCCTGTGCCTTGACTTTCTGCATCGTGGAGATTTTTTGTTTTTATGTGCATTTGTATATAGAAGCATCTTTTGTAATTTTGACTATAGAATATGCCTATACAGTGCAGCTTGTCAAACTATTTTCACCATGAAACATCAGTGGAGAACGTAGTTGCAGCCGGGGCGTTTAATAGTCTGAATGGCAGAAGTGATAATGTTCACTCAATCATGTGTTTGTTGCTCTATCATGACCACCATCTCTTCCTGACTGTTTCCAGGCTGCAAGAGGAAAACATTCTGTCCTGTCTGTCATGTCTAAGCCTGTTTCAGGTGAGGCTTTCCTACTGCTTCTTTTCAGATTGAGGTGTGTGTGTGCGTGCGTGCGTGTGTGTGTGCGTGCGTGCGTGCGTGTGTGTGTGTGTGCACGCAAGAGAGGAGATTTATAATATCATCGGTCCCTTTCTATTTGACCACACATTCAAAAAAACAAATTATTATCAGAAACAACCAAATTCTAATAGCTGCATTTAGATTTCTAAGAGGGAACACCTGGAATCACACATCTTGGCATTTTGTCAGCACTCTTTCCTGAGACATGAATCATTTACTTTACGACGGGTGTTTTTCTCCCTTCATAACCCCATTCCCTCAGTCTCCTTTTCTCCCAGAATGCTGTCTTAAATGAAGTGGTTTCTACTTTGTCCCCGCTGTTCTCGCGTCAGGACGCAGGCCAACATTGACTGGCGCGGGTGGCCTAATAGCATTTGTGATATATTTATGTCTAACTTTACCAAACATGGAGTACTATCGTTGATCAGATCACAGGTAGCATTACAGGATAACACAATGCCATCCCTCTTTAGCCAAGCAGGCCCACAGACAACAGGAACAATGCTGCCTTTGTAAGGAAACCTATACGGTCTGCAGGAAAAACCTAGTGTCCTTGTCATGTCTAGAAAATACTAATCCCTCTTTCCACTCCTCTGCTATCTCATGTCCTTTCTTCTTCCTGTTCTCTCTCCCTCCTCACCTCTTTCCTCTCCTCTCTTCCCTCTCTCTCTCCCTCACCTCTTTGCTCTCTCCTTTCCCTACTCCTCTCTCTTCTCTCTCTCTCCCTCCTCACCTCTTTCCTCTCTTCTTTCCCTCCTCTCCTCTCTTCCGTCTCCCTCCCTCCACACCTCCTCACCTCTTTCCTCTCTTCTTTCCCTCTCTTCCCTCTTCTCTCTCCCTCGTCACCTCTTTCCTCTCCTTTCCCTCCTCTCTTCTTTCCCTCCTCTCCTCTCCCCTCTTTTCTCTCCCTCCTCACCTCTTCCCTCTCTTCTTTCCCTCCTGTCCTCTCTTCCCTCTCCTCTCTCCCTCCCTCCTCACCTCTTCACTCTTCTCTCTCCCTCACCTCCTCTCTTCTCCTCTCAGGTAGGGTAACTCGGACTGTTCCTTCCGCTCTTTGCTCCCTCTACCTCTGTGGAAAAGGAAAAACCCAGGAGATAAAACATGAGAGTCTTTCTTCATGAGGCACTCAGCAGAACAGACTCCCTGACAGTTTTGTGGGTATATTGTGCTACCTTAGATAACAGATATTCAGAGCTGCTGCTAAAATCACTGTCCTCGGCAGCTCCAACACAGTCCTGTGTCCAGGCCATTTCAGGTCAACTGTGCCGAGATGTCCGTACGGGATATCTCTCTTTACTGAAATACATTAGTACTTCCCACAAGCTTGACTCAATTCAGTGCCTTGCTTAGAGGATGAGACGTATGGACCATTCATTCACTAACATGCTCTGCTACTCCACAACAACAAATAAAAGAGTCAATTCAATGCAGAATTTACTGACTGTATGGCACAGATATCTTTATTTTTTGCCATTAATCTTCCCCCGTTGGGTCTTCTCTAGTAGGTAGTAACAGCTATGAAATAAAACAAATACCATTACTGATTTCCCAATAAATCCCAAGTTGAACTGCAATTACGTGCTTCGTCTTTGGTCTCCTAAGCCACTCCGATGTCTTGAATTAATTTCATCCGAGCATTTTTTTCCCTTGATTTCACCCTTTATTTTGTCTGTTACTTAATGTGATTACAAGCTTTAGGAGAAATCCAATATGTGATTTAGAAACAGGCCCCATTGACGTCCTGGAAGGGTGCCGACACGCCAGAGAGGAGGAGGAGGAGAATACAGTATGTTTATTGTGCCGCACGTTAGATCCTGGGAATAACACCCTTTTGGTTCAGCTTCCATTTTGGAGAGAACTGACAGCCAAATTCCTCTGAAATTTGATCAAATTGATATTTATCAATATATAATAACAAAGCAGAGATCAGTTAACAAAGTTGCCTGGGCAGAAGTGTAGCAGGGAGACATAGGCTAACAATTGTACACAGAGAAACCACACGTGTTAAATCAACACTTTAAAAGTGTCTATATTGTCCTGTTGCAGCTTAGCTTTTCAACCCTTTAGTTTCTTTAACGCTGTAAATAGTAGAACATTGGCCAACACTGCTGATTGTTGCATTCACTGGTGCAAAGTGTTCAAAATCAACTCAGAGTACATTTTTAACTCGTATTAGTTGACTACCGTTGTGTAGGCCGTCATTGTAAATAAGAATTTGTTGTTAAATAAATAAATAAAAGGTGTTAAAGCTGACATCTGCGTAAGGGGACACAGCAGCACTGCTCACACAGCACGTTTGTTACTGTTTTTGTTTTGATGTTGAAACAGAGGAGAGGAGCATCCTGCATCCTGCAACGTTTTTTGTTGCTTTACATACAAATTGCAGTATATATGGATGTGGCAGTTTCACCGTACATATCACATCCAGCTTTAAGTCATGTTTTGCAAAATCAACATATAGAGTTGATTATCTTTTAACACTGTAGGGTGTAAACTTCAATTAGTAGTAAGCCTAGATGCAATTGTAGTTTATGTAGAAAAGGTTGTAGTAGTCCTAGTAATGTATAGAATAATCTGTAGCCTACAGTGTTATAGTAGTAGGTGGTGGTGGTGAAAACCACAATCCTCTCTTTCCCTTAGTTGGCGTCGACACTTTATCCCTTTCAGCTGTGTAGAAAGGAAGTCATTATGCAGTCATCACACTTACTCGGTGTATCTTATCTGTTTTTAACTTGTTCAATCCTCTAACAGAACGACAGGAGAATGCCTAGTTCAGGGCCTACGTGCTGTGGAGTGATGCATTGTTGTCGGTCTCGATGAATGAAACGCACACTCGTATTCCAGGAAATGAGAAGGCATTCCGCAGAGGCGCAGGACTGGCCCTTTTCCATATTGGCCATTCTCAAGGGACTCTTTATCTTATTGCCTCAATCCAGGAGACATCAGAGTATCAACTGGGTCAGTGATGTGACATCGGGCCGCCCCGCGCTGCTCTGTCGCAAGTTCGCAAAAACAAAGAGTCCCTTCTTGACGGCCACTGTTCCTCTGTTACGGTAAGCAGCTGTTAGGGGCTACATTTTTTCTCAAGTCTTCATTTGGTCGGTGAAAGCTCCCGGCTTGACAGACAGATGCACAGGTTACTGATGCACAGGTTACTGGGGCAGAACGGAGGAGCGAGAGAGGCCAGGGAAGGAATGCCCTCCTGCCGGGACAACATGAGAGCCTTGACACTGTCCCAGTCCAGCCTGTCCCAGTCCAACCCTGTCCCAACCCTGTCCCAGTCCACCCTGTCCCAGTCCAACCCTGTCCCAGTCCAACCCTGTCCCAGTCCACCCTGTCCCAGTCCAACCCTGTCCCAGCCCAACCCTGTCCCAGTCCAACCCTGTCCCAGTCCAACCCTGTCCCAACCCTGTCCCAGTCCAACCCTGTCCCAACCCTGTTCCAGTCCAACCCTGTCCCAGTCCAACCCTGTCCCAGCCCAACCCCGTCCCAGTCCAACCCTGTCCCAGCCCAACCCTGTCCCAGTCCAACACTATCCCAGTCCAACCCTATCCCAGTCCAACCCTGTCCCAGTCCAACCCTGTCCCAGTGGTGGGGGTGGGGGTGCTGGTGGGGGTGGGGGTGGTGATGGTGGTGGTGGGGGTTAAAACATTAACATCTACCTCTCAGTAGTCTACAGGTGCACCACCACACCAGCAGCCAGAGACCCATAAGGCTGAGGGGCCTGTCATTAACAGGGGGAGACAGACCTCCCGTCCTGGGCACACAGATGTGTGATTCCAACTGGCACTGGCCCCCTGGTGATACGATGTTAACGGCCGCTGTGTAATGACAAGGTCAACTGCTCACACTGAAAGAATGAACTGTAAACAGCTTAAGTCAAGTAAGAAAATACCTGAGTGCTTTCAATTGAATAACGCTTTTGTTCCGGAGGGGATTCGTTTGTTTTTGGCTTATTATGGAATCATTTCCCCCTTCCTTTATTTTTCCATTTTTCTCGATCTCTCTTTCAATTTTGTCCCATCATAGAGGACCAATCATAACCTCGATACATGAAGTCCTCTGAAGGAGAATTCAGCTGTTGACATCAACCTACAGGCATTAATAATGTATTCAGACCTCTTCCCTTATTCCACATGTTGTTACGTTACAGCCTTACTCTAAAATGTATTAAATAAATACAAATCTAAATCAATCTACACACAATACCCCATAATGACAAAGCGAAAACTGTGTGTGTGTGTGTGTGTGTGTGGGGGGGGGGGGGGGGCACTGGACTAACACAAAAACAACCCTTTAATACAGTTGAGGGTTTGCTTAATTAACTCGACCACAATCCAACCCCGTTTAACTCCTGCCTCTTGACCGCAGGAACCAGTTTCTCCACCTAATGGAACAAAAACAACTGTTTGCCTGTGAGGGGGGAAGTAAATAGAGGGGACACAACAGAGGTAGAAGTAGTGGCATACGCTGAGACTTGCCCCGGCTTCCTCTGGGCACAAATGGCCCTGTTCAATCAAGGATCATTTGCTGTGTGTGATGTAACAATGCCTTGTGCATGTGTTTCAAATCAAGTGTTTCCACTGGCATTCCTATCTTCGTCTCTTGACCTCCTCTCCACGAGAACTCTCCCCTTCTCTTTTTCTATCCCTCTCTGAGTAATACAATGTGATTTCCCCAATTCCTATTGAAGAGAAAACCTGACAGGTTCTTTTTTTAGCTCCTCTGAGTTTCCCATGCTGGGCCAAGTGCTTTTATTCATGCTTTCTCCTACTTTTACATGACATCTATTTGCAAGCCCCTACATTCCTACACAGAAAAATACATGTGCTTGATTATTCCCCTGTTCGCACAAGTGTGTTTGGTTTTGTCTCGCCAAGCGGGCCCTGATTAAATATCCAGTGACATTCAAATGTGATGGCCTCTAATAAAAGACCCTGCATGGAACTGGGGTTGAACTGGGGTGGAACTGGGGTTGAACAGGGGTTGAACTGGGGTTGAACTGGGGTTGATGGGGACTGAACCTGGGAGAAAGGGGGAGGAGTATGGGAGAACAGGGGAGAATTAACTCCCATGGGGGGTGAGGGTGGGGGGCAGCACAGTCCAGTCTGTGTGTTTGACTGAGGAAGACTATTGGCCCTGGTCTGACGGAGAGAGAGAGAGGGAGAGAGGTAGAGGGGGAGAGAGACAGGTAGAGGGGGAGAGAGGGAACGAAAGAGAGGGGGAAGAAAGATAAAATCCAGAACAAAAAGAGGGAGAGAGAAAGAGCGAGAGATGGAGAGAGTTAAGCAAGAGAAAGCGCAAAAGAAAGAGAGAAAGCGGGAGGGAGGGAGGGAGAAAGAGAGGGACGGGGAAGAGAGATACAATCCAGAACAAAAAGAGGGAGAGAGAGAGTAAGAGCGAGAGATGGAGAGAGTTAAGCAAGAGAAAGAGGGAGGGAGGGAGAAAGAGAGGGAGGGAGGGAGAGTTGGATGGCTGTCAGCTGAGCCCTGGGAGCTGTACGACCGGTCAGACAGACCACACTACGAGTAATTATCCAGGACACTCACTCATGCAAGCAGAACGCTTCTTGCTGCACAGCCGGGCGAGGAGAACAGGCCGGCCATACTTGATGGTGAACCAGCCCCTGAGATAGCCCCGGTTTGGGGTTTCCACAATCCACACAATAGGGCATATTGATTCCGGATGCATGGAAAAAACACTGTGTTTTTTTGATGGAACGGTGTGTTTCTAGTAGCCTCTGAGATATACCAGAATGGAAGGGGAGAGAAGTTGATATGGTGCTCTGTGTTTTTCAAGTGTGGCTATGCTATTAAGGCATAGTGTTTCTCAGCAGTAATTGACACCCGTGAGTGTGAGTGTTGTGTGTGCGTGTGTGTGTGTCTTCCTAAAACAGTTCCACATTAAATAAGTGTAGGCCGTCATTGTAAATAACAATTTGTTCTTAACTGACTTGCCTAGTTAAATAAAGGTTAAATAAAAAATGTATAAAAAAATAAAAATTCATTATCCACTATTAAACCCTGGAATGATTTGTCATTTGAATATTCTGACAGAGGTAGAACATCTAAAGTGTGAACTCTTGTTTTTCACAGAGGACATTTCCTTCCTCTGGGACGTGGCCCATAAGTGAATATTGTGTTTGCTGTTTCAGCTCTTTCATTTGATCTTCATCTCATTTTACACTTCTGTGCTTTGATCTGCTGAGTTGTCACAGGCAATGTTTGCAGCCCAAAGGGCACCCTATTCCCTAGGTAGTGGGCCCTGGTCTCTATGGGCCCAGGATAAAAGTAGTGCACTATATATGGAATAGGATGCCATTGGGGATGCAGACAATGCCTGTTGTATTTATCAGGTTGTCTTGCTCTCTACACAGCTGTTGGTTTGATAGCTGACTGTATATCAAACCCAATCATGCGTTATTCAGGATGGAGATACACCAGAGTGTAAATCATTTGTAGGCAATTGTGTTTAAAGATGGGGTTGTAAAGACAAAGCCTGGCAGACTTTTAGCCTGTTGGTGCGATCTGATTCCACTGTGAACGCAGCCTGTCTTGACTTGAGGATCTTGTTTTGTTTTAATTAGCGGCTGCTTATTATGGTCTTGGTGCTGTACTAGGTTCTGAAGTATTTATTGGGTATTTACTTACAACAATACCTACATTTCTTTTCCACAGTGTCAGCAACTATAGTACTCACTGTTCCTGTGTCACTGTAATCCAATCATCCACTTGAGGTGTGTGGTTGACTGAATTATATTCATAGTTATGGTTCGCATTTATGGTTTATAAATGATGAACCAAGAGTTCTTGACACGCACAATAGAAGCTGTCACGTAAAATACATTAAGAGTGTCTCTATCTCTCTCTCTCTCTCTTTCACTCTCTCTATCGCTCTCTCTCTATCTCTAGCTCTAACTCTCTCTATCTCTCTCTCTCTCTCTTTCACTCTCTCTATCGCTCTCTCTCTATCTCTAGCTCTAACTCTCTCTCTCTCTCTCTCTCTCTCTCTCTCTATCTCTAAGTCTCTCATGGCTCTGCCACAAGAGAAGGTCATCACGATAAAGTTTGGGGTCTAACTTGAATGACATCATGAAATCTCTGTCTCTGTGCCATAACTTTATAAATGGTCCTAACCTGACAGAAGATCCATGCGTGAGGAGAAAGGAAGATGATTATTTAACAACCCACAGATTCCCCTATAAGTGTGTCACCGGTCCATCAACATTTTATTATCCTTTATTACAAACCCCCACAAGACTCAGGTTAGGGTTTCATCTCATAATATTACATAACTAGTCTCCTCCTACACCACTTTTCTCTTCTTTAATAACAAAGATTCATTTACCTTTTCATTATGCTGATGGGGATAATCATTTAGACCGATCACAAGCGTAGCCTTGTTGGTGTAATAACACAGACAATGTCAGGCACACTAAAGACGCTTTGTTCCACAAAACTGGTGTGCTAATAAAAAGCCCTCCCTCGATCTCTACTGTCCCCCACTCCGTGACCCTCGATCCCTAGTGTCCCCCACTCCGTGGCCCTCGATCCCTAGTGTCCCCCACTCCGTGGCCCTCTATCCCTCGATCTCTAGTGTCCCCCACTCCGTGACCCTCGATCCCTAGTGTCCCCCACTCCGTGGCCCTCGATCCCTAGTATCCCCCACTCCGTGGCCCTCTATCCCTCGAGCCCTAGTGTCCCCCACTCCGTGACCCTCTATCCCTCGATCTCTACTGTCCCCCACTCCGTGACCCTCTATCCCTAGTGTCCCCCACTCCGTGACCCTCTATCCCTCGAGCCCTAGTGTCCCCCACTCCGTGACCCTCTATCCCTCGATCTCTACTGTCCCCCACTCCGTGGCCCTCTATCCCTCGATCCCTAGTGTCCCCCACTCCGTGACCCTCTATCCCTAGTGTCCCCCACTCCGTGGCCCTCTATCCCTCGATCCCTAGTGTCCCCCACTCCGTGGCCCTCGATCCCTAGTGTCCCCACTCCGTGACCCTCTATTCCTCGATCCCTAGTGTCCCCCACTCCGTGGCCCTATATCCCTCGATCCCTAGTGTCCCCCACTCTGTGGCCCTCTATCCCTCGATCCCTAGTGTCCCCCACTCCGTGGCCCTCTATCCCTCGATCCCTAGTGTCCCCCACTTCGTGGCCCTCTATCCCTCGATCCCTAGTGTCCCCCACTCCGTGGCCCTCTATCCCTCGATCCCTAGTGTCCCCCACTCCGTGGCCCTCTATCCCTCGATCCCTAGTGTCCTCCACTCCGTGGCCCTCTATCCCTCGATCCCTAGTGTCCCCCACTCCGTGGCCCTCTATCCCTCGATCCCTAGTGTCCCCCACTCCGTGGCCCTCTATCCTTCGATCCCTAGTGTCCCCACTCCGTGGCCCTCTATCCCTCGATCCCTAGTGTCCCCCACTCCGTGGCCCTCTATCCCTCGATCCCTAGTGTCCTCCACTCCGTGGCCCTCTATCCCTCGATCCCTAGTGTCCCCCACTCCGTGGCCCTCTATCCCTCGATCCCTAGTGTCCTCCACTCCGTGGCCATCTATCCCTCGATCCCTAGTGTCCCCCACTCCGTGGCCCTCTATCCTTCGATCCCTAGTGTCCCCACTCCGTGGCCCTATATCCCTCGATCCCTAGTGTCCCCCACTCTGTGGCCCTCTATCCCTCGATCCCTAGTGTCCCCCACTCCGTGGCCCTCTATCCCTCGATCCCTAGTGTCCCCCACTTCGTGGCCCTCTATCCCTCGATCCCTAGTGTCCCCCACTCCGTGGCCATCTATCCCTCGATCCCTAGTGTCCCCCACTCCGTGGCCCTCTATCCCTCGATCCCTAGTGTCCCCCACTCCGTGGCCCTCGATCCCTAGTGTCCCCCACTCCGTGGCCCTCTATCCCTCGATCCCTAGTGTCCCCCACTCCGTGGCCCTCTATCCCTCGATCCCTAGTGTCCCCCACTCCGTGGCCCTCTATCCCTCGATCCCTAATGTCCCCACTCCGTGACCCTCTATCCCTCGATCCCTAGTGTCCCCCACTCCGTGGCCCTCTATCCCTCGATCCCTAGTGTCCCCCACTCCGTGGCCCTCTATCCCTCGATCCCTAGTGTCCCCCACTCTGTGGCCCTCTATCCTTCGATCCCTAGTGTCCCCCACTCTGTGGCCCTCTATCCCTCGATCCCTAGTGTCCCCCACTCCGTGGCTCTCTATCCCTCGATCCCTAGTGTCCCCCACTCCGTGGCCCTCTATCCCTCGATCCCTAGTGTCCCCACACCGTGGCCCTCGATCCCTAGTGTCCCCACTCCGTGACCCTCTATCCCTCGATCCCTAGTGTCCCCCACTCCGTGGCCCTCTATCCCTCGATCCCTAGTGTCCCCCACTCCGTGGCCCTCTATCCCTCGAGCCCTAGTGTCCCCCACTCTGTGGCCCTCTATCCCTCGATCCCTAGTGTCCCCCACTCCGTGGCCCTCTATCCCTCGATCCCTAGTGTCTCCCACTCCGTGGCCCTCTATCCCTCAATCCCTAGTGTCCCCCACTCCGTGGCCCTCTATCCCTCGATCCCTAGTGTCCCCCACTCCGTGGCCCTCTATCCCTCGATCCCTAGTGTCCTCCACTCCGTGGCCCTCTATCCCTCGATCCCTAGTGTCCCCCACTCCGTGGCCCTCTATCCCTCGATCCCTAGTGTCCTCCACTCCGTGGCCATCTATCCCTCGATCCCTAGTGTCCCCCACTCCGTAGCCCTCTATCCTTCGATCCCTACTGTCCCCACTCCGTGACCCTCTATCCCTCGATCCCTAGTGTCCCCCACTCCGTGGCCATCTATCCCTCGATCCCTAGTGTCCCCCACTCCGTGGCCCTCTATCCCTTGATCCCTAGTGTCCCCCACTCCGTGGCCCTCGATCCCTCGATCCCTAGTGTCCCCCACTCCGTGACCCTCTATCCCTCGATCCCTAGTGTCCCCCACTCCGTGGCCATCTATCCCTCGATCCCTAGTGTCCCCCACTCCGTGGCCATCTATCCCTCGATCCCTAGTGTCCCCCACTCCGTGGCCATCTATCCCTCGATCCCTAGTGTCCCCCACTCCGTGGCCCTCGATCCCTAGTGTCCCCCACTCCGTGGCCCTCTATCCCTCGATCCCTAGTGTCCCCCACTCCGTGGCCCTCTATCCCTCGATCCCTAGTGTCCCCCACTCCGTGGCCCTCTATCCCTCGATCCCTAATGTCCCCACTCCGTGACCCTCTATCCCTCGATCCCTAGTGTCCCCCACTCCGTGGCCCTCTATCCCTCGATCCCTAGTGTCCCCCACTCCGTGGCCCTCTATCCCTCGATCCCTAGTGTCCCCCACTCTGTGGCCCTCTATCCCTCGATCCCTAGTGTCCCCCACTCTGTGGCCCTCTATCCCTCGATCCCTAGTGTCCCCCACTCCGTGGCTCTCTATCCCTCGATCCCTAGTGTCCCCCACTCCGTGGCCCTCTATCCCTCGATCCCTAGTGTCCCCACTCCGTGGCCCTCGATCCCTAGTGTCCCCACTCCGTGACCCTCTATCCCTCGATCCCTAGTGTCCCCCACTCCGTGGCCCTCTATCCCTCGATCCCTAGTGTCCCCCACTCCGTGGCCCTCTATCCCTCGAGCCCTAGTGTCCCCCACTCTGTGGCCCTCTATCCCTCGATCCCTAGTGTCCCCCACTCCGTGGCCCTCTATCCCTCGATCCCTAGTGTCCCCCACTCCGTGGCCCTCTATCCCTCAATCCCTAGTGTCCCCCACTCCGTGGCCCTCTATCCCTCGATCCCTAGTGTCCCCCACTCCGTGGCCCTCTATCCCTCGATCCCTAGTGTCCTCCACTCCGTGGCCCTCTATCCCTCGATCCCTAGTGTCCCCCACTCCGTGGCCCTCTATCCCTCGATCCCTAGTGTCCTCCACTCCGTGGCCATCTATCCCTCGATCCCTAGTGTCCCCCACTCCGTGGCCCTCTATCCTTCGATCCCTAGTGTCCCCACTCCGTGACCCTCTATCCCTCGATCCCTAGTGTCCCCCACTCCGTGGCCATCTATCCCTCGATCCCTAGTGTCCCCCACTCCGTGGCCCTCTATCCCTTGATCCCTAGTGTCCCCCACTCCGTGGCCCTCGATCCCTCGATCCCTAGTGTCCCCCACTCCGTGACCCTCTATCCCTCGATCCCTAGTGTCCCCCACTCCGTGGCCATCTATCCCTCGATCCCTAGTGTCCCCCACTCCGTGGCCATCTATCCCTCGATCCCTAGTGTCCCCCACTCCGTGGCCATCTATCCCTTGATCCCTAGTGTCCCCCACTCCGTGGCCCTCTATCCCTCGATCCCTAGTGTCCCCCACTCCGTGGCCCTCTATCCCTCGATCCCTAGTGTCCCCCACTCCGTGGCCCTCTATCCCTAGTGTCCCCCACTCCGTGAGCCTCTATCCCTCGATCCCTAGTGTCCCCCACTCCGTGACCCTCTATCCCTCGATCCCTAGTGTCCCCCACTCCGTGGCCCTCTATCCCTCGATCCCTAGTGTCCCCCACTCCGTGGCCCTCTATCCCTAGTGTCCCCCACTCCGTGACCTTCTATCCCTCGATCTCTAGTGTCCCCCACTCCGTGGCCCTCTATCCCTCGAACCCTAGTGTCCCCCACTCCGTGACCCTCTATCCCTCGATCCCTAGTGTCCCCCACTCCGTGGCCCTCGATCCCTAGTGTCCCCCACTCCGTGACCCTCTATCCCTCGATCCCTAGTGTCCCCCACTCCGTGGCCCTCTATCCCTCGAACCCTAGTGTCCCCCACTCCGTGGCCCTCTATCCCTCGATCCCTAGTGTCCCCCACTCCGTGGCCCTCGATCCCTAGTGTCCCCCACTCCGTGACCGTCTATCCCTCGATCCCTGGTGTCCCCCCCTTCGTGACCCTCTATCCCTCGATCCCTGGTGTCCCCCCCTTCGTGACCCTATATCCCTCGATCCCTAGTGTCCCCCACTCCGTGACCCTCTATCCCTCGATCCCTAGTGTCCCCCACTCCGTGACCCTCTATCCCTCGATCCCTAGTGTCCCCCACTCCGTGGCCATCTATCCCTCGATCCCTAGTGTCCCCCACTCCGTGGCCCTCTATCCCTTGATCCCTAGTGTCCCCCACTCCGTGGCCCTCGATCCCTCGATCCCTAGTGTCCCCCACTCCGTGACCCTCTATCCCTCGATCCCTAGTGTCCCCCACTCCGTGGCCATCTATCCCTCGATCCCTAGTGTCCCCCACTCCGTGGCCATCTATCCCTCGATCCCTAGTGTCCCCCACTCCGTGGCCATCTATCCCTCGATCCCTAGTGTCCCCCACTCCGTGGCCCTCGATCCCTAGTGTCCCCCACTCCGTGGCCCTCTATCCCTCGATCCCTAGTGTCCCCCACTCCGTGGCCCTCTATCCCTCGATCCCTAGTGTCCCCCACTCCGTGGCCCTCTATCCCTCGATCCCTAATGTCCCCACTCCGTGACCCTCTATCCCTCGATCCCTAGTGTCCCCCACTCCGTGGCCCTCTATCCCTCGATCCCTAGTGTCCCCCACTCCGTGGCCCTCTATCCCTCGATCCCTAGTGTCCCCCACTCTGTGGCCCTCTATCCCTCGATCCCTAGTGTCCCCCACTCTGTGGCCCTCTATCCCTCGATCCCTAGTGTCCCCCACTCCGTGGCTCTCTATCCCTCGATCCCTAATGTCCCCCACTCCGTGGACCTCTATCCCTCGATCCCTAGTGTCCCAACTCCGTGGCCCTCGATCCCTAGTGTCCCCACTCCGTGACCCTCTATCCCTCGATCCCTAGTGTCCCCCACTCCGTGGCCCTCTATCCCTCGATCCCTAGTGTCCCCCACTCCGTGGCCCTCTATCCCTCGAGCCCTAGTGTCCCCCACTCTGTGGCCCTCTATCCCTCGATCCCTAGTGTCCCCCACTCCGTGGCCCTCTATCCCTCGATCCCTAGTGTCCCCCACTCCGTGGCCCTCTATCCCTCAATCCCTAGTGTCCCCCACTCCGTGGCCCTCTATCCCTCGATCCCTAGTGTCCCCCACTCCGTGGCCCTCTATCCCTCGATCCCTAGTGTCCTCCACTCCGTGGCCCTCTATCCCTCGATCCCTAGTGTCCCCCACTCCGTGGCCCTCTATCCCTCGATCCCTAGTGTCCTCCACTCCGTGGCCATCTATCCCTCGATCCCTAGTGTCCCCCACTCCGTGGCCCTCTATCCTTCGATCCCTAGTGTCCCCACTCCGTGACCCTCTATCCCTCGATCCCTAGTGTCCCCCACTCCGTGGCCATCTATCCCTCGATCCCTAGTGTCCCCCACTCCGTGGCCCTCTATCCCTTGATCCCTAGTGTCCCCCACTCCGTGGCCCTCGATCCCTCGATCCCTAGTGTCCCCCACTCCGTGACCCTCTATCCCTCGATCCCTAGTGTCCCCCACTCCGTGGCCATCTATCCCTCGATCCCTAGTGTCCCCCACTCCGTGGCCATCTATCCCTCGATCCCTAGTGTCCCCCACTCCGTGGCCATCTATCCCTTGATCCCTAGTGTCCCCCACTCCGTGGCCCTCTATCCCTCGATCCCTAGTGTCCCCCACTCCGTGGCCCTCTATCCCTCGATCCCTAGTGTCCCCCACTCCGTGGCCCTCGATCCCTAGTGTCCCCCACTCCGTGAGCCTCTATCCCTCGATCCCTAGTGTCCCCCACTCCGTGGCCCTCTATCCCTCGATCCCTAGTGTCCCCCACTCCGTGGCCCTCTATCCCTAGTGTCCCCCACTCCGTGACCTTCTATCCCTCGATCTCTAGTGTCCCCCACTCCGTGGCCCTCTATCCCTCGAACCCTAGTGTCCCCCACTCCGTGACCCTCTATCCCTCGATCCCTAGTGTCCCCCACTCCGTGGCCCTCGATCCCTAGTGTCCCCCACTCCGTGACCCTCTATCCCTCGATCCCTAGTGTCCCCCACTCCGTGGCCCTCTATCCCTCGAACCCTAGTGTCCCCCACTCCGTGGCCCTCTATCCCTCGATCCCTAGTGTCCCCCACTCCGTGGCCCTCGATCCCTAGTGTCCCCCACTCCGTGACCGTCTATCCCTCGATCCCTGGTGTCCCCCCCTTCGTGACCCTCTATCCCTCGATCCCTGGTGTCCCCCCCTTCGTGACCCTATATCCCTCGATCCCTAGTGTCCCCCACTCCGTGACCGTCTATCCCTCGATCCCTGGTGTCCCCCCCTTCGTGACCCTCTATCCCTCGATCCCTGGTGTCCCCCCCTTCGTGACCCTATATCCCTCGATCCCTAGTGTCCCCCACTCCGTGACCCTCTATCCCTCGATCCCTAGTGTCCCCCACTCCGTGACCCTCTATCCCTCGATCCCTAGTGTCCCCCACTCCGTGGCCATCTATCCCTCGATCCCTAGTGTCCCCCACTCCGTGGCCCTCTATCCCTTGATCCCTAGTGTCCCCCACTCCGTGGCCCTCGATCCCTCGATCCCTAGTGTCCCCCACTCCGTGACCCTCTATCCCTCGATCCCTAGTGTCTCCCACTCCGTGGCCATCTATCCCTCGATCCCTAGTGTCCCCCACTCCGTGGCCATCTATCCCTCGATCCCTAGTGTCCCCCACTCCGTGGCCATCTATCCCTCGATCCCTAGTGTCCCCCACTCCGTGGCCCTCGATCCCTAGTGTCCCCCACTCCGTGGCCCTCTATCCCTCGATCCCTAGTGTCCCCCACTCCGTGGCCCTCTATCCCTCGATCCCTAGTGTCCCCCACTCCGTGGCCCTCTATCCCTCGATCCCTAATGTCCCCACTCCGTGACCCTCTATCCCTCGATCCCTAGTGTCCCCCACTCCGTGGCCCTCTATCCCTCGATCCCTAGTGTCCCCCACTCCGTGGCCCTCTATCCCTCGATCCCTAGTGTCCCCCACTCTGTGGCCCTCTATCCCTCGATCCCTAGTGTCCCCCACTCTGTGGCCCTCTATCCCTCGATCCCTAGTGTCCCCCACTCCGTGGCTCTCTATCCCTCGATCCCTAGTGTCCCCCACTCCGTGGACCTCTATCCCTCGATCCCTAGTGTCCCAACTCCGTGGCCCTCGATCCCTAGTGTCCCCACTCCGTGACCCTCTATCCCTCGATCCCTAGTGTCCCCCACTCCGTGGCCCTCTATCCCTCGATCCCTAGTGTCCCCCACTCCGTGGCCCTCTATCCCTCGAGCCCTAGTGTCCCCCACTCTGTGGCCCTCTATCCCTCGATCCCTAGTGTCCCCCACTCCGTGGCCCTCTATCCCTCGATCCCTAGTGTCCCCCACTCCGTGGCCCTCTATCCCTCAATCCCTAGTGTCCCCCACTCCGTGGCCCTCTATCCCTCGATCCCTAGTGTCCCCCACTCCGTGGCCCTCTATCCCTCGATCCCTAGTGTCCTCCACTCCGTGGCCCTCTATCCCTCGATCCCTAGTGTCCCCCACTCCGTGGCCCTCTATCCCTCGATCCCTAGTGTCCTCCACTCCGTGGCCATCTATCCCTCGATCCCTAGTGTCCCCCACTCCGTGGCCCTCTATCCTTCGATCCCTAGTGTCCCCACTCCGTGACCCTCTATCCCTCGATCCCTAGTGTCCCCCACTCCGTGGCCATCTATCCCTCGATCCCTAGTGTCCCCCACTCCGTGGCCCTCTATCCCTTGATCCCTAGTGTCCCCCACTCCGTGGCCCTCGATCCCTCGATCCCTAGTGTCCCCCACTCCGTGACCCTCTATCCCTCGATCCCTAGTGTCCCCCACTCCGTGGCCATCTATCCCTCGATCCCTAGTGTCCCCCACTCCGTGGCCATCTATCCCTCGATCCCTAGTGTCCCCCACTCCGTGGCCATCTATCCCTTGATCCCTAGTGTCCCCCACTCCGTGGCCCTCTATCCCTCGATCCCTAGTGTCCCCCACTCCGTGGCCCTCTATCCCTCGATCCCTAGTGTCCCCCACTCCGTGGCCCTCGATCCCTAGTGTCCCCCACTCCGTGAGCCTCTATCCCTCGATCCCTAGTGTCCCCCACTCCGTGACCCTCTATCCCTCGATCCCTAGTGTCCCCCACTCCGTGGCCCTCTATCCCTCGATCCCTAGTGTCCCCCACTCCGTGGCCCTCTATCCCTAGTGTCCCCCACTCCGTGACCTTCTATCCCTCGATCTCTAGTGTCCCCCACTCCGTGGCCCTCTATCCCTCGAACCCTAGTGTCCCCCACTCCGTGGCCCTCTATCCCTCGATCCCTAGTGTCCCCCACTCCGTGGCCCTCGATCCCTAGTGTCCCCCACTCCGTGACCCTCTATCCCTCGATCCCTAGTGTCCCCCACTCCGTGGCCCTCTATCCCTCGAACCCTAGTGTCCCCCACTCCGTGGCCCTCTATCCCTCGATCCCTAGTGTCCCCCACTCCGTGGCCCTCGATCCCTAGTGTCCCCCACTCCGTGACCCTCTATCCCTCGATCCCTGGTGTCCCCCCCTTCGTGACCCTCTATCCCTCGATCCCTGGTGTCCCCCCCTTCGTGACCCTATATCCCTCGATCCCTAGTGTCCCCCACTCCGTGGCCCTCGATCCCTAGTGTCCCCCACTCCGTGGCCCTCTATCCCTCGAACCCTAGTGTCCCCCACTCCGTGGCCCTCTATCCCTCGATCCCTAGTGTCCCCCACTCCGTGGCCCTCGATCCCTAGTGTCCCCCACTCCGTGACCCTCTATCCCTCGATCCCTAGTGTCCCCCACTCCGTGGCCCTCTATCCCTCGAACCCTAGTGTCCCCCACTCCGTGGCCCTCTATCCCTCGATCCCTAGTGTCCCCCACTCCGTGGCCCTCGATCCCTAGTGTCCCCCACTCCGTGACCCTCTATCCCTCGATCCCTAGTGTCCCCCACTCCGTGACCCTCTATCCCTCGATCCCTAGTGTCCCCCACTCCGTGACCCTCTATCCCTCGATCCCTAGTGTCCCCCACTCCATGACCCTCTATCCCTCGATCCCTAGTGTCCCCCACTCCGTGGCCCTCTATCCCTCGAACCCTAGTGTCCCCCACTCCGTGGCCCTCTATCCCTCGATCCCTAGTGTCCCCACTCCGTGACCCTCTATCCCTCGATCCCTAGTGTCCCCCACTCCGTGG
Organism: Salvelinus fontinalis; assembly: GCF_029448725.1. Lineage (NCBI taxonomy): Eukaryota > Metazoa > Chordata > Actinopteri > Salmoniformes > Salmonidae > Salvelinus > Salvelinus fontinalis. The sequence continues at coordinate 116,838 of NW_026600563.1, read as the reverse complement.
CCATCTATCCCTCGATCCCTAGTGTCCCCCACTCCGTGGCCCTCTATCCCTTGATCCCTAGTGTCCCCCACTCCGTGGCCCTCGATCCCTCGATCCCTAGTGTCCCCCACTCCGTGACCCTCTATCCCTCGATCCCTAGTGTCCCCCACTCCGTGGCCATCTATCCCTCGATCCCTAGTGTCCCCCACTCCGTGGCCATCTATCCCTCGATCCCTAGTGTCCCCCACTCCGTGGCCATCTATCCCTTGATCCCTAGTGTCCCCCACTCCGTGGCCCTCTATCCCTCGATCCCTAGTGTCCCCCACTCCGTGGCCCTCTATCCCTCGATCCCTAGTGTCCCCCACTCCGTGGCCCTCGATCCCTAGTGTCCCCCACTCCGTGAGCCTCTATCCCTCGATCCCTAGTGTCCCCCACTCCGTGACCCTCTATCCCTCGATCCCTAGTGTCCCCCACTCCGTGGCCCTCTATCCCTCGATCCCTAGTGTCCCCCACTCCGTGGCCCTCTATCCCTAGTGTCCCCCACTCCGTGACCTTCTATCCCTCGATCTCTAGTGTCCCCCACTCCGTGGCCCTCTATCCCTCGAACCCTAGTGTCCCCCACTCCGTGGCCCTCTATCCCTCGATCCCTAGTGTCCCCCACTCCGTGGCCCTCGATCCCTAGTGTCCCCCACTCCGTGACCCTCTATCCCTCGATCCCTAGTGTCCCCCACTCCGTGGCCCTCTATCCCTCGAACCCTAGTGTCCCCCACTCCGTGGCCCTCTATCCCTCGATCCCTAGTGTCCCCCACTCCGTGGCCCTCGATCCCTAGTGTCCCCCACTCCGTGGCCCTCTATCCCTCGAACCCTAGTGTCCCCCACTCCGTGGCCCTCTATCCCTCGATCCCTAGTGTCCCCCACTCCGTGGCCCTCGATCCCTAGTGTCCCCCACTCCGTGACCCTCTATCCCTCGATCCCTAGTGTCCCCCACTCCGTGGCCCTCTATCCCTCGAACCCTAGTGTCCCCCACTCCGTGGCCCTCTATCCCTCGATCCCTAGTGTCCCCCACTCCGTGGCCCTCGATCCCTAGTGTCCCCCACTCCGTGACCCTCTATCCCTCGATCCCTAGTGTCCCCCACTCCGTGACCCTCTATCCCTCGATCCCTAGTGTCCCCCACTCCGTGACCCTCTATCCCTCGATCCCTAGTGTCCCCCACTCCATGACCCTCTATCCCTCGATCCCTAGTGTCCCCCACTCCGTGGCCCTCTATCCCTCGAACCCTAGTGTCCCCCACTCCGTGGCCCTCTATCCCTCGATCCCTAGTGTCCCCCACTCCGTGGCCCTCGATCCCTAGTGTCCCCCACTCCGTGACCCTCTATCCCTCGATCCCTAGTGTCCCCCACTCCGTGACCCTCTATCCCTCGATCCCTAGTGTCCCCCACTCCGTGACCCTCTATCCCTCGATCCCTAGTGTCCCCCACTCCGTGACCCTCTATCCCTCGATCCCTGGTGTCCCCCCCTTCGTGACCCTCTATCCCTCGATCCCTGGTGTGTCCCCCTTCGTGACCCTCTATCCCTCGATCCCTAGTGTCCCCCACTCCGTGGCCCTCGATCCCTAGTGTCCCCCACTCCGTGGCCCTCTATCCCTCGAACCCTAGTGTCCCCCACTCCGTGGCCCTCTATCCCTCGATCCCTAGTGTCCCCCACTCCGTGGCCCTCGATCCCTAGTGTCCCCCACTCCGTGACCCTCTATCCCTCGATCCCTAGTGTCCCCCACTCCGTGGCCCTCTATCCCTCAATCCCTAGTGTCCCCCACTCCGTGGCCCTCTATCCCTCGATCCCTAGTGTCCCCCACTCCGTGGCCCTCTATCCCTCGATCCCTAGTGTCCTCCACTCCGTGGCCCTCTATCCCTCGATCCCTAGTGTCCCCCACTCCGTGGCCCTCTATCCCTCGATCCCTAGTGTCCTCCACTCCGTGGCCATCTATCCCTCGATCCCTAGTGTCCCCCACTCCGTGGCCCTCTATCCTTCGATCCCTAGTGTCCCCACTCCGTGACCCTCTATCCCTCGATCCCTAGTGTCCCCCACTCCGTGGCCATCTATCCCTCGATCCCTAGTGTCCCCCACTCCGTGGCCCTCTATCCCTTGATCCCTAGTGTCCCCCACTCCGTGGCCCTCGATCCCTAGTGTCCCCCACTCCGTGACCCTCTATCCCTCGATCCCTAGTGTCCCCCACTCCGTGGCCATCTATCCCTCGATCCCTAGTGTCCCCCACTCCGTGGCCATCTATCCCTCGATCCCTAGTGTCCCCCACTCCGTGGCCATCTATCCCTTGATCCCTAGTGTCCCCCACTCCGTGGCCCTCTATCCCTCGATCCCTAGTGTCCCCCACTCCGTGGCCCTCTATCCCTCGATCCCTAGTGTCCCCCACTCCGTGGCCCTCGATCCCTAGTGTCCCCCACTCCTTGAGCCTCTATCCCTCGATCCCTAGTGTCCCCCACTCCGTGACCCTCTATCCCTCGATCCCTAGTGTCCCCCACTCCGTGGCCCTCTATCCCTCGATCCCTAGTGTCCCCCACTCCGTGGCCCTCTATCCCTAGTGTCCCCCACTCCGTGACCTTCTATCCCTCGATCTCTAGTGTCCCCCACTCCGTGGCCCTCTATCCCTCGAACCCTAGTGTCCCCCACTCCGTGGCCCTCTATCCCTCGATCCCTAGTGTCCCCCACTCCGTGGCCCTCGATCCCTAGTGTCCCCCACTCCGTGACCCTCTATCCCTCGATCCCTAGTGTCCCCCACTCCGTGGCCCTCTATCCCTCGAACCCTAGTGTCCCCCACTCCGTGGCCCTCTATCCCTCGATCCCTAGTGTCCCCCACTCCGTGGCCCTCGATCCCTAGTGTCCCCCACTCCGTGACCCTCTATCCCTCGATCCCTGGTGTCCCCCCCTTCGTGACCCTCTATCCCTCGATCCCTGGTGTCCCCCCCTTCGTGACCCTATATCCCTCGATCCCTAGTGTCCCCCACTCCGTGGCCCTCGATCCCTAGTGTCCCCCACTCCGTGGCCCTCTATCCCTCGAACCCTAGTGTCCCCCACTCCGTGGCCCTCTATCCCTCGATCCCTAGTGTCCCCCACTCCGTGGCCCTCGATCCCTAGTGTCCCCCACTCCGTGACCCTCTATCCCTCGATCCCTAGTGTCCCCCACTCCGTGGCCCTCTATCCCTCGAACCCTAGTGTCCCCCACTCCGTGGCCCTCTATCCCTCGATCCCTAGTGTCCCCCACTCCGTGGCCCTCGATCCCTAGTGTCCCCCACTCCGTGACCCTCTATCCCTCGATCCCTAGTGTCCCCCACTCCGTGACCCTCTATCCCTCGATCCCTAGTGTCCCCCACTCCGTGACCCTCTATCCCTCGATCCCTAGTGTCCCCCACTCCGTGACCCTCTATCCCTCGATCCCTAGTGTCCCCCACTCCGTGGCCCTCTATCCCTCGAACCCTAGTGTCCCCCACTCCGTGGCCCTCTATCCCTCGATCCCTAGTGTCCCCCACTCCGTGGCCCTCGATCCCTAGTGTCCCCCACTCCGTGACCCTCTATCCCTCGATCCCTAGTGTCCCCCACTCCGTGACCCTCTATCCCTCGATCCCTAGTGTCCCCCACTCCGTGACCCTCTATCCCTCGATCCCTAGTGTCCCCCACTCCGTGACCCTCTATCCCTCGATCCCTGGTGTCCCCCCCTTCGTGACCCTCTATCCCTCGATCCCTGGTGTGTCCCCCTTCGTGACCCTCTATCCCTCGATCCCTAGTGTCCCCCACTCCGTGGCCCTCGATCCCTAGTGTCCCCCACTCCGTGGCCCTCTATCCCTCGAACCCTAGTGTCCCCCACTCCGTGGCCCTCTATCCCTCGATCCCTAGTGTCCCCCACTCCGTGGCCCTCGATCCCTAGTGTCCCCCACTCCGTGACCCTCTATCCCTCGATCCCTAGTGTCCCCCACTCCGTGGCCCTCTATCCCTCGAACCCTAGTGTCCCCCACTCCGTGGCCCTCTATCCCTCGATCCCTAGTGTCCCCCACTCCGTGGCCCTCGATCCCTAGTGTCCCCCACTCCGTGGCCCTCTATCCCTCGATCCCTAGTGTCCCCCACTCCGTGACCCTCGATCCCTAGTGTCCCCCACTCCGTGAGCCTCTATCCCTCGATCCCTAGTGTCCCCCACTCCGTGACCCTCTATCCCTCGATCCCTAGTGTCCCCCACTCCGTGACCCTCTATCCCTCGATCCCTGGTGTCCCCCCCTTCGTGACCCTCTATCCCTCGATCCCTGGTGTCCCCCCCTTCGTGACCCTCTATCCCTCGATCCCTAGTGTCCCCCACTCCGTGGCCCTCGATCCCTAGTGTCCCCCACTCCGTGGCCCTCGATCCCTAGTGTCCCCCACTCCGTGACCCTCTATCCCTCGATCCCTAGTGTCCCCCACTCCGTGGCCCTCTATCCCTCGATCCCTAGTGTCCCCCACTCCGTGACCCTCTATCCCTCGATCCCTAGTGTCCCCCCCTTCGTGACCCTCCCAGGGCCAAAAGGGAGATGTAAACATTGTTCGGTCATTCAATCCTTCACATTAGGGCCAGTGCTTTTGACAAGAAGCCTTGCATCTCAGGGACAATGCGGACCACGTTCTTCTCTCTCCCCCGAGCGGGGACGCCGCTTCTGACTTCTACCTCATCTTTGATACACTATATCCCAGGCTGCATTTCACCTCAAACAGTCAGCCACTGTAGCCACCAAGCAAGAAGACACACTTAGCGAAAAAGCAAGCCGCACTCCATTGCTGAAAGATGGAGGGGATGGTACAACAATTATTAGATAGTTTGTTAACTCGCACTAAACAGTTTTGAAGTCGTTATGAATTTTATTTAGCTCATGCATTTCACACAAACCAACTGTGGCCACCAAGCAAGATACTCTTAGATTAAAGATTAAGGGGAATATTAAAATAGTGTTATTGTAGCCTATTGTTGCCTGTAAATTGTGAAAATGATTTCAAATTGTGGAAAGCATTGTCTATGGTTCCATTACTGCTTCCCCCACTCTCTACCATGGTTAGTAACACTTTCATTAAGGTTATGTGTATGAGCTGCTTGTAAAACATAGTTCTACTGTTTCCTAAGCATTTGTAAACCGTTTGTAAATGATCATATTGTGTATGGCCATGTCTAGCATCACTTAAGATAATTATCAATTACCAGCTAGTTGTCGGCAGTGGTCGAATGTAGACATTTTCCTCTTAAGAATGAGAGACAGCAGAACGGGGAAATTCAGTACATTTCTGTTCAAGTGCACCACAGAAAAGCAACCAAAACAACCACTTGTTATGACAGTCCTATATCAATTTAAAACAATTTCAGATTCAACACCTGGTTCTTAGTGGGTTTTCTCATAATTAATTTTTACTTTTTTTGTCACTGCAAATGGCAATTGTTCAAAGCAACACTTTAAGTACAGTATACTGGAACTGACATATCATAGTGTTAAGTGTTTTATAGGCCGATCCCACAGGAGGCTGCTGAGGGGACAACGGTTCAGAATAATGGCTGGAACGGCCTTAATCATGTGATTTGATCAATTCTTTTTTATAAAATGTCATTTTCTCCTTCTATAAACTGTAACACCTTGACACATCTTAAGGCTTGGCATGAAATGACCAAGTGAATCATCAAATGAATAACATACTGAAGAGAGAGTTCAGACTCACCAGGTGCTTTCCACAATAGTCCTCCTTCAATGAACATTTCCCCAAAAGAAGTTGTCGTGGGTGTTGCATTTTTCATGGTGTTTTTTATAATGGGGTAACACCAGTGACATGACATTGAGGAACGGCTATTCCCTGTCAAATATTGATATTATTCAGTTGATATTTTAGTATTTAAAGTCATCCACTAAGTAACTATAATCATTTCCTTTGTATTATGATATTATTATTTTTTACAAATAATATGCCACTAAACCACGACTTCTTCTCCAAGGGACAAGCCAATGTTCTACGATATATAAATACAATCACATATGGTTGATGAAGAAAAGAAACATTCAAAACAAAAACATCGAGTTTGTGTCATTATCTGACGTTTTGAAGGGGTTTTCCTGGTGGTTAAGGAGAGGGACACGAAAGACAACATTTTAACAGAATGACCCAATAATAATAATAATGACAACAATAATAATAATACGTTGATGGGTGCTTACATTTGTCCTATTTCACACATCTACTAGTGTGTGTCTTAATTATTAATGTATTTATCTTACTATGTATTTGTCAGTCAGTCAGTCAGTCAGTCAGTCAGTCAGTCAGTCAGTCAGTGCGTTAGGTGAGGGAGGTGAGTGATGTGAGTGAGTGAGTGAGTGAGTGAGTGAGGTGAGTGAGGTGAGTGAGAGGAGTGAGAGGAGTGAGAGGAGTGAGAGGAGTGAGAGGAGTGAGAGGAGTGAGTGAGGTGAGGTGAGTGAGGTGAGTGAGTGAGGTGAGTGAGTGAGTGAGTGAGTGAGAGGAGTGAGAGGAGTGAGGTGAGTGAGTGTGTTGCCTGTTCTGCTGAAGACACCAGCACCGTACACACTCAAGTTGTACAACGGATGTTCAATGTATTTGGACACAACGGTTGTGATACAACAGTCAGGTTTTTCAGCAGGAAATGATTAGACAACCTTTGCTTGTGACAACGCACAACGCACAACCACAACGCACAACCACAACACACAACGACAACGCACAACGACAACGCACAACCACAACGCACAACGACAACGCACAACGACAACGCACAACGACAACGCACAACGACAACGCACAACGCACAACGACAACGCACAACGACAACGCACAACGACAACGCACAACGACAACGCACAACGCACAACGCACAACGACAACGCACAACCACAACGCACAACGCACAACGACAACGCACAACCACAACGCACAACGACAACGCACAACCACAACGCACAACCACAACGCACAACCACAACGCACAACCACAACGCACAACCACAACGCACAACCACAACGCACAACCACAACGCACAACGCACAACGCACAACGACAACGCACAACGACAACGCACAACGCACAACGCACAACCACAACGCACAACCACAACGCACAACCACAACGCACAACGCACAACCACAACGCACAACCACAACGCACAACCACAACGCACAACCACAACGCACAACCACAACGCACAACCACAACGCACAACCACAACGCACAACCACAACGCACAACGACAACGCACAACCACAACGCACAACGACAACGCACAACCACAACGCACAACCACAACGCACAACGCACAACGACAACGCACAACCACAACGCACAACCACAACGCACAACGACAACGCACAACGACAACGCACAACGACAACGCACAACCACAACGCACAACGACAACGCACAACGACAACGCACAACCACAACGCACAACGCACAACGGACAACCACAACGCACAACGACAACGCACAACGCACAACGACAACGCACAACGACAACGCACAACGACAACGCACAACGACAACGCTCAACGACAACGCACAACCACAACGCACAACGCACAACGACAACGCACAACGACAACGCACAACGCACAACGACAACGCACAACGCACAACGACAACGCACAACGCACAACGACAACGCACAACGCACAACGCACAACGACAACGCACAACGCACAACGCACAACGCACAACGACAACGCACAACGCACAACGCACAACGCACAACGACAACGCACAACGACAACGCACAACGCACAACGCACAACGCACAACGACAACGCACAACGCACAACGCACAACGACAACGCACAACGCACAACCACAACGCACAACCACAACGCACAACCACAACGCACAACGACAACGCACAACGACAACGCACAACGCACAACGACAACGCACAACGCACAACGACAACGCACAACGCACAACCACAACGCACAACCACAACGCACAACCACAACGCACAACGACAACGCACAACGCACAACCACAACGCACAACCACAACGCACAACCACAACGCACAACCACAACGCACTAAGGTTGTGTGAACTTTTGTGTGCAGGCGAACTCTCTGTGATGTATTACTCTATGGGTTATTCCCTCTTTATGATGGAGGCAGGTTGTTCTGGAGGAGCAACAGAAACATGTTCCTGGAGGGGCGGGGCTTGTAACAGGCAGGACTATCAGCTGACTGCATGGGTGGGAACTGTGAGGCGGTGCTGTGAATATGACAAGGCTTTATGTCTTAGAAATGCTTTATGTCTCACAAGGGACAGACTTAATCAGTTGTGTATGTTTTCAGAGAGGGGATAGTGGAGATAAATATTTGAGGTGTCAAGAGCTATCTCTCTAGTATGTTTATGTTAACATTCCACTCCTTGTCGTGCCAAACATAGCAATGGTACAGAGTAAAGGAGGAGAATGTTAGCACCAAACAGGTTCTGGATTTCAGGCTCCTACCTCCCATCTTTCAGAGTTCATGTTAAACATATAGTTGAATGTATAGGTGGGCTTGGAGATTGCTTATTGTGGTGAAATTCACTAAAGCCTTTTGAGCTTTTTGTTGACAGCGTTCAACACCATTACCACGGTTACCACAGATAGACATACTGTAGCATTTCAATTGCCATAGAATGCAGTTATATCTCAAACAGTTGTAAAACTTTTTTTAATCATCTGAATTAAAGTGGAATTTAACCTTGAAACTATTTATCATACATTTTTCTTTGGTCCACTTTTGATATAGTCCACAAAATTGTGCATTTCAACATTCACATTTTCAAGATACAGTATTTGGCTTTCAGTCTTCCGATGCTTCATATAATCTACACTTTTGCTCTGAGAACTGACAAAATAATTTAAGATTGTTTGCTTGTCTGTATATTTGTCTATTTGATCCATGTTCTACTTCTTGGCCAGGTCTACCTTGCAAAATAGGTCTTCTGGCATCAGTTGTGAATTCCTGGTTAAATATACAGTATATATATATTTTTTATAAAACTGTAGTCAATTCAATCTAAAGTGCACCTGGTGTGTAAATAAGGTGTACATAAATCTCTCTCCACTGCACTATACTGTAGTCAAACTGGCTCTGGACTGGGGATATGGCATCAAGTGGGAACGTAATCTACAGACGGAGAGAAACGACGATGATGGATTCTATATCTAAGCGTCCTTTGTTTCACGGTGTTCCTCAATGAGCTTGCAAATTGCTCTGATCTATAAACACAAAGCGCTCTCTCACTCCCTTTAACTGACTGGATAAGCGGCCCGGCGGGACCCCGGCAGGACGATGTGAATCGGTGAGAAACGACAGAGGATAAGAATCTCTTCCCTACATCAAAGGCTGAGTCACCTCTTTCATTCATGTCTATGCTCTTAGAAAAAAATAGTTTGACTGTCCTCATAGGAGAACCCTTTGTAGAACCCTTTTTGGTTCCAGGTAGAACCCTTTTGGGTTCATGTAGGACCCTTTCCACAGAGGGTTCTACATGGAACCCAAAAGGGTTCTATGGGGAACCAAAAAGGGTTCTCCCTGGAATGAAAAAGGGTTCTCCTGTGGGGACAGCTGAAGAACCCGTTTGGAACACTTTTCTCTAGGTCTACCAGACGTAACACCTCTCCTTCATTTGCATCTCACTGAGTCTTGCCTCTGTGTCCAAATTACAACAGCAGATATGATGGAACAATCTCCCATTAATTAAAGTTAGAATCCTTAATTGAAACAATAACAAAGTGGCCCCCCCGCCCGTTTTGCTAAAAATCTAGGGGATGGGGCTGGAGAAATCCATAGACAGAGCTATGGATGCAAGGACTGACCATCCATTATATCAAATGTATAATATTAACCATATGTTGAGGCTATACAGTGTTTGTTTACATTTATGTTGTTTACAAACATTGGAATAAAAAAGCTTATATTTTAGGTTCTGATTAGGTACAACCTTTGAACTAAACTCATGAGGCATTTATCAGTTATATTCTTGAAGAATTAATGGGTAAATATATAATTTATTTATGTCCAAAAATGAATGTAGTGTAGCAACTTAGGTCTCTGTCTTTCAGGCTATATATACTCAGTAACAATTCCTGGTCAAGTGCATGCACTACAGTCTTTGGGCTAATCCCAAATTGACCCATATACCCTGTGCCCAATGCACTGGATCTGAGGGGATTGGACAGGTGTAAGCCATATGGTAATAGCACTATTTGCATTCAAAATTACAGATAACAGTATATTACTTCACACAGTAAAATGTACCCTGTAAAGTTTAGTATGAGTGGTTTGTATCTCTAATTCCATGGAATTAGAATGACTTAGTAAATAATACTTCTTTGTCATTTAGCAGACACTCTTATGCAGAGCAATTTACAGTAGCAATTAGTGTTAAGTACATTGCAGATTGGCAGATTTGTTTTCACCTAGTCGGCCCTGGGGATTCAAACCAGCAACTTTTTGGTTACTGCCCCAAAACTCTTAACAGCTAGGCTACTTGCAGTGTACCCAGTTTGATACTTGATCTTACCTTTTGTATTAAATAGGAAGTCATTGTATGTTCATGGTGGATTCTACTCTCTGCACTATTAGGATGTGGTGCGTCTGTTCCGGCCCAGAGATGTCAATCAGGTTCATTGTTATCATAGAAGTTATACAACTCCCTTTACAAATCAAATCATCACATAATAACTTCACACACTATGGCAGTTCATCGTCAAACAATAGGAGAAGCTGATAGCAGGTTCTGTGGGATAGCAGCTCATCATGTATGGGACTTAATATGCCTCCAAAATGGCACCCTATTCCCTTTATAGTGCACTGTTTTTACCAGGGGCACATTGTCCTCTGGATTAAACTAGTACACTATAAAGGGAATGGGGTGCTTTTTGGGACGCAGATCCATCTATGACCTGAACTATGGGCTCCATTAATAAAAGGGCTTGTTATTGCCAACGAGAGCTCACTTGATTGCCTAGGCTTTCCTCTCACACATATTTTGCTACTGTAGTATAACTATCTGCCTGAGTTTTGTTCTCTCTTTCCCCTCCTGTATATTTTGCAACAAGTGGAGGGAGGGTTCTTTCTCATCGGAGTGCTGAAAAGAGTCATTGTCTGGGCCCCTGAGCACCTGGACAGAGTAATCTCACTGTGGCACTGGCCCTTTCTCTACCTCTCTCTACCTCTCTTTCTCTCTCCCTCTCTGCCTCTCTACCTCTCTCTCTCTCTACCTCTCTCTCTCTCTACCTCTCTTTCTTTCTCCCTCTCTGTCTCTCTACCTCTCTACCTCTCTCTCTCTCTACCTCTCTTTCTCTCTCCCTCTCTGTCTCTCTACCTCTCTGTCTCTCTGTCTCTCTACCTCTCTACCTCTCTACCTCTCTACCTCTCTACCTCTCTACCTCTCTCTCTCTCTACCTCTCTTTATCTCTCCCTCTCTGTCTCTCTACCTCTCTGTCTCTCTGTCTCTCTCTCTCTCTCTTTCTCTCTGTCTCTCTCTCTCTCTCTTTCTCTCTGTCTCTCTACCTCTCTGTCTCTCTACCTCTCTGTCTCTCTACATCTCTGTCTCTCTACCTCTCTTTCTCTCTGTCTCTCTACCTCTCTGTCTCTCTACCTCTCTGTCTCTCCACCTCTCTGTCTCTCTACCTCTCTTTCTCTCTGTCTCTCTACCTCTCTGTCTCTCTACCCATCTGTCTCTCTACCCCTCTGTCTCTCTACCTCTCTGTCTCTCTACCTCTCTGTCTCTCTAACTCTGTCTCTCTACCTCTCGACCTCTCTGTCTCTCTGTCTCTCTATCTCTCTTTCTCTCTACCTCTCTGTCTCTCTACCTCTCTTTCTCTCTACCTCTCTGTCTCTCTACCTCTCTGTCTCTCTACCTCTCTTTCTCTCTACCTCTCTGCCTCTCTACCTCTCTACCTCTCTGTCTCTCTACCTCTCTGTCTCTCTACCTCTCTTTCTCTGTCTCTCTACCTCTCGACCTCTCTGTCTCTCTGTCTCTCTACCTCTCTTTCTCTCTACCTCTCTGTCTCTCTACCTCTCTTTCTCTCTACCTCTCTTTCTCTCTACCTCTCTGTCTCTCTACCTCTCTGTCTCTCTACCTCTCTGTCTCTCTACCTCTCTGTCTCTCTACCTCTCTTTCTCTCTACCTCTCTTTCTCTCTACCTCTCTACCTCTCTGTCTCTCTACCTCTCTTTCTCTCTGTCTCTCTACCTCTCTTTCTCTCTACCTCTCTTTCTCTCTTTCTCTCGACCTCTCTGTCTCTCTACCTCTCTTTCTCTCTACCTCTCTTTCGCTCTTTCTCTTGACCTCTCTGTCTCTCTACCTCTCTTTCTCTCTTTCTCTCTACCTCTCTGTCTCTCTGTCTCTCTACCTCTCTTTCTCTCTACCTCTCTTCCTCTCTACCTCTCTGTCTCTCTACCTCTCTTTCTCTCTTTCTCTCTACCTCTCAGTCTCTCTACCTCTCTGTCTCTCTACCTCTCTTTCTCTCTACCTCTTTCTCTCTACCTCTGTCTCTCTACCTCAACTTTCTCTCTACCTCTCTTTCTCTCGACCTCTCTGTCTCTCTACCTCTCTTTCTCTCTTTCTCTCTACCTCTGTCTCTCTACCTCTCTTTCTCTTTGTCTCTCTACCTCTCTTTCTCTCTACCTCTCTGTCTCTCTACCTCTCTGTCTCTCTACCTCTCTACCTCTCTGTCTCTCTGTCTCTCTTTCTCTCTACCTCTGTCTCTCTACCTCTCTTTCTCTCTGTCTCTCTACCTCTCTTTCTTTCTACCTCTGTCTCTCTACCTCTCTGTCTCTCTACCTCTCTTTCTCTCTGTCTCTCTACCTCTCTTTCTCTCTACCTCTCTGTCTCTCTGTCTCTCTTTCTCTCTACCTCTCTGTCTCTCTACCTCTCTGTCTCTCTACCTCTCTGTCTCTCTACCTCTCTTTCTCTCTACCTCTCTGTCTGTCTCTCTACCTCTCTTTCTCTCTCTCTCTCTACCTCTCTGTCTCTCTACCTCTCTGTCTCTCTACCTCTCTTTTTCTCTACCTCTCTTTTTCTCTACCTCTCTGTCTCTCTACCTCTCTTTCTCTCACTGGATTGCTCTCTTCCTCTGCCCCACATGCAGGAGATGCTCTCTCTCCCTCTCTCCACCCCACGTCCTCTCCCTCTCTTCTAGCTCTCTCCCTCTCTATCTCTCTCTCTCTCCCTTCCTCCCTCCCTCCACGCTCCAGAGATCTAGCACCATCTTTTCTCTCTCATTCTTATAGTGTTTCTTCCAGGCAGGCCATGAACTGGTGGCTGGCATTAGAGCTCACTCCCTGGCCATCCCATCACTGATCAGATGGGTCTTAAGGGCCTGCCACTCACCAGTGATCTGATCAGCCACAAGAAGGGCACAGCCACTCTCAGTTAGGCTACTAGCTACCTGGGTCGTGTTCATTAGGGCAAAATATAGCAAAAATATTGTGCAAGTTCAGATAACAGCTCCCTGTTTCATTCCATTTTGGACACTGTTTTATATCGTTCCCTGTCTTCTGAACATGAACTTGTATATGTGCTGGGTTGTGGTGATTGGTCAGGTTGCAGGGGTTGTGGATTATGATACTGCAGACTGGCTGTTCATATATTTTCAATTCCAATTGATATATTTCAGTCACTGGTAAAATGATATTGAAATCCGAGACATCACATAGTATAGACAGGTGTATGATTTAAAATAAATGTTGTCAGTGTCACGTCTACCTCCGCTCCCCGTCTCCAGAACCCGACGTCACCGGTCTACTAACCACCGTTCCTGGCAACCCTCATTACACACACCTGGCAACCCATCATTACGTACACCTGGCAACCCTCATTACGCACACCTGGCAACCCATCATTACGCACACCTGACAACCCTCATTACGCACACCTGGCAACCCTCATTACACACACCTGGCAACCCATCATTGCGCACACCTGGCAACCCATCATTGCGCACACCTGGCAACCCATCATTGCGCACACCTGGCAACCCATCATTGCGCACACCTGGCAACCCTCATTACGCACACCTGGCAACCTATCATTTCGCACACCTGGCAACCGTCATTACACTCACCTGGCAACCCTCATTATGCACATCTGCACCCCATCATGAGGCACACCTGGACTCCATCACTACCCTGATTACTTCCCCTTTATCTAGCACTCCTTTGTTATCACCCACCAGGCAATATTGTTTATGTTTCCATGTTAGACGCTTTTCTTGTTTTGTACTGTTCCGTGTCATCATTAAACTCACTAATTGCACTTGCTTCCTGACTCTGAGTATAAGTTACAGTCAGGGTGTCCAAATTCGCTGTGATTATATAATCATATTGCTTAATTTATTCGTTGTCCATTCATATACATTCCATAAGTCCGGTTTCCCGTACACAGTTAGTCCTGGATTAAAAAGCACTTTCAATGGAGATTCTCCATTGAGTTTACTTGTTATTGCTGGACTAGGCCTAATCTGTGTACGGGAAACTCCCTCACTACGTAAGGACCAAAAATTGCCAAAGTGTTTAAATCATATTCATCATAATTAAATTGTTTCATAATTCCTGAATTCATACCTACATTATCTTGTCAATAGTCTCCTATTAACACATGCTGTTGCCACAATTAGCTGTCTGGTTGTGTGTTGAGTCTAAGTGGTGTTGAGGTGTGGTGGGGGGTAAAAGACTTGACCTCCATTAGAAGGTGTGGAACCCCAATTAACCTGACCATCCAACGCTGGAGGAGCACAGCACCTGGCCACACTTTCTCACGACACATCTGGAGGATTTCTGGATGTTTTTCACATCACCTATCGCCATCTACCACCATAGCCATACAACTGTCGTTATTGTGTCAAGTTGTGAAGAAAAATTCTACACATTTTTTTATTTAACATTTATTTAACCAGCTAAGACCCATTAAGGTTAAAAACCTATTTTGCGAGGACGACCTGGCAAGAAGGCAAAACAGGGACATAGCAGTGTGTACATAAAATATTACAGAAAAATACAGAATACACACAAACGACAAAGTGTCACAAGTTCCAGATACATTTGAAGATTAGAAACAACTGCAGCTATCACAAACGGTGTCGTCGATCAGAGTCTGAAAAACAGGCAAGGACACTAACTTCCCTAACTTGAATATCTTTTGAAGCATGTTCCAGGATGAAGGGGCATTATGGGAAAACGATTGTTTCCCCATCTCAGTTCTAGCCTTAGGAACAGACAAGGACAGCAGCGACTGTGAACGAAGATCTAGTGATGATAACAACTATCAACTACAGTACAGTTCAACTATCTTGAGCATTATTGAATGTTATTATAAGATGCCATTGCTGAAAGATGCATTGTTGCCTTGCTTTTGTCACTGTCAGGCTGACCAATGACATATGGTTCCATTGCAACCCATGCAATTACAAGCCACATGGAATCATCTGTAGGCCTACTTTAGTTCCTTCTTTGCATGGAATTCCTGATTATCATCAATGTCTCCAATCCTGATGCATATCAGATCTACATTTCCAGAGCATTTGAAGACTATTTGCATAAACAATTTAAATAGGATGAGCCCATGACTGCAAAGAACCGCAAGCAAAGCAATGTGTCTCGCAATAACTAATTTCGTCTATAATCTTAACTGATCTGTTTGCTTTCCCTTTTTTGTTTTTCATCTCACTCTCTCTACAGTATCTCTCTCTCTCTCCATTCCTGCCCTGGCTTTCCTCTTGCTCAGTCTCTCTGGGTCTCTCTCTCTCTCTCTCATTAGGAAGTGTTAGAAACTTGCTGAAGTGAGAAATGCACCGGCGAGAGCTCGTTGTCCTCATTAGAACAAGAAGACAAGAAGAGTGACGAGAGGCAACGAAGGGGAAACAATGGCGACAGTGTTTGATTGTCGAGCCCCGAGCCGGTCGACGGCTTTGTCCCCCCGGAGAACAAAAGCATTTGTTTGCATGTGTTCAACTCCATTCAACTTCACCACGTCCAGGTGCAAAAACCAACTTCGCGAAGAACATCACAACTCATCACACCTTTGCACGGCTGATGACCGGCCAGCAGTCTCCCCCAATCCTCCGGTCGTGGCTGATCAAAGCTCTAGTGTTACAATGTAAATAATGTGCGGACAAATGAATTCTCACTCATTACTTGCATGGCTTTGACTGTAAAGACACAGACAATAATTTGGTGGTAGGCCTACAGTAATCTCTCTCTCTTTCGCTCGCTGGGGCTATTTTGGGGAGTTCACACACATAGGCCTACACAGCACGTGCGCATGGGTACACACACTAACTCTTCTATTTTACACACACACATACACACACACTGGGCGCTGTTAGAATTATTTAACGCCAATCAGGTTTGGTGATGTTGTTTGTGAACTTGATCTTGGGAACCATTTACAGTACCAGCCAAAAGTTTGGACACGCCTACTCATTCAAGGGTTTTTCTTTATTTTGTCTATTTTCTACATTGTAGAATAATACTCAAGACATCAAAACTATGAAATAACACATATGGATTCATGTAGTAACCAAAAAAGTGTTAAACAAATCAAAATATATTTTAGATTTTAGATTCTTCAAAGATGCCACCCTTTGACTTGATGACAGCTTTGTAAACTCTTTGGAACAATCTTTTGAAAGTTATTAGAGCAATGCATGATGGGCAATGGTGTTCTACACTGACTTTATTTTGTCTTACACATTTATTTATATAAAATAAAATGTGTTAACCCAATATTGTTAATCCACCAGGTTGTCACCAAAATAATCATAATATAATACTAGCCTTTCGTGTCTTTTTTATTTATTAATTTCAATACAGTATTTTTTTTATATACATATATATTTTTGTATTTTACCCCCCTTTTTCTCCGCTATTTTGATGTTGTCTCATCGCTGCAACTGCCCAATGGGCTCGGGAGAGGCGAAGGTCGAGTCATGTGTCCTTCGAAACATGACCCGCCTAACCGCGCTCCTTAACTCCCGCCAACTTTACCCAGAAGCCAGCCGCACCAATGTGTCGGAGGAAACACCATTCAACTGATGACCGGGGTCAGCCTGCAGGCACCCGGCCCGCCACAAGTAGTCGCTAGAGTGAGATAAGCCAAGTAAAGCCCCCCACGACGAAACCCTCCCCTAACCCAGACGACGCTGGGCCAATTGTGCTCCATCCTATTGGACTCCCGTCCTCGGCCGGTTGTGACACAGCCCAGGAATAAACCCGGGTCTGTAGTAATGCCTCTAGCACTGCTATGCAGTGCCTTAGACCACTACGCCACTCGGGACGCCAGCCAATACTATTTTCTATGCTTGTTTTCACTTAATACTTTGGGATACTGGTGCATTTGTAGTCAGAAAGACCCTTTTTTGGTGTAGGCAACAATAGGTCTTCATGATATTCTTCATAAAGCATTTCATATTTCATGGAGCCTACATTACACAATTTTCTTCATAATGTATTTAATACAAGGCTCAACTTATATATATACTACACCATTTCTTTCATAATGAATATTATACAAGCCTATGTGGAACTGTCTTGACATAATATGAACTTGGTCTTTCACCAAATAAGGCAATCTTCTGTATACCACCCCTACCTTGTCACAACTGATTGTCTCAAATGCGTTAAGAAGGAAATAAACTCCACAAATGAACTTTTAACATGGCACATCTGTGTTTTAAAATTCATTCCAGGTGACTACCTCATGAAGCTGGTTGAGAGAATGCCAAGAGTGTGCAAAGCCATCATCAAGACAAAGGGTGGCTACTTTGAAGAATCTCAAATATAAAATATATTTTGATTTGTTTAACACTTTTCTGGTTACTACATGATTCCATATGTGTTATTTCATCGTTTTGATGTCTTCACTATTATTCTACAATGTAGAAAACAGTAAAAATAAAGAAAAACCCTTGAATGAGTAGGCGTGTCCAAACTTTTGACTGGTACTGTATAACCCCTAACTTGAGTTCAGTCTTCGCCAATGAGAAACAAGAGGGCCCTAGCTTCGTCCTTCATGGCCGTAGAAAATCCTCCATCCATCTCATTAGATCAGAACAGGATGGATCAACAGTGATTCATATTACTGGTTTTCATCCTAAAAGAGGATAGTTGTGTTTTGCTGCATAACACACTTACATTATTTGTTGACCCATATTTTTATTTTATTATATTAGGGATCCCCATTAGCTGCTGCCAAGGCAACAGCTACTCTTCCTGGGGTCCAAACATATTAAGACACTTATATTATACATAAAACAAAATATAAAACAGTACATCATATAAAACTGTCACACCACCACTGCGCCACCCGGGAGGCCTGTCCTCAATATTTTTACATCCAATTTTCAATTTCAGGTTATTAGATGTCTAAGTTTCAGTAACAAAAGAACACCATGGTTGTAATAACACTTTAAACAGGTCGTTTGTAAATGTGTAGAATGTGTTTGTTTTTTCGGTCCACACGGATAATTGAACTTCTGTAAATTGGACAGTCACAGAGGATTTGGGCTGAATAACTGGTCAGGGCATACTGTAGCACTTTCTATTCAGCTTCAGGCTACTTTGATGTAAGGCTTGATGACACCTGTGGTGACGACTTCTGTCCGTCACACCCATTGTTGCTTATCCATTGATCACAAGATATACAGTTGAAGTCGGAGGTTTACATACACATACAGGTTGGCGTCAGTAAAACTCATTTTTCAACGACTCTACAAATTTCTTGTTAACAAACTATAGTTTTGGCATGTCGGTTAGGACATCTTGTCACGTTCCTGACCTGTTTTCCTTTGTCTTGTATTTATTTAGTTGGTCAGGGCGTGAGTTGGGTGGGTTTGTCTATGTCTGATTTTCTATGTTGGGATTTTGTGTTCGGCCTGGTATGATTCTCAATCAGAGGCAGCTGTCAATCGATGTCCCTAATTGAGAATCATACTTAGGCAGGCTGGGTTTCACGTGTGTTTTGTGGGTGTTTGTCTTTCGTGTTAGTATTCGTGCCAAACGGGACTGTTTTCGGTTGTATTCTATTTGTTATTTTGTTTCATGTTAGTGTTCAGTTTCGATATAATAAATCATCATGAGCACTACCCACTCCGCGTGTTGGTCCGATCCTTCTCGCTTCTCCTTGTCCGAGGAGGAGGAAGAATATGACAGCCGTTACACATCTACTTTGTGCATGACACAAGTAATTTTTCCAACAGTTGTTTACAGACAGATTATTTCACTTATAATTCACTGTATCACAATTCCAGTGGGTCAGAAGTTTACATACACTAAGTTGACTGTGCCTTTAAACAGCTTGGAAAATTCCAGAAAATTATGTCATGGCTTTAGAAGCTTCTGATAGGCTAATTGATATAATTTGAGTCAATTGGATGTGTACCTGTGGATGTATTTCAAGGCCTACGTTCAAACTCAGTGCCTCTTTGTTTGATATCATGGGAAAATCAAAAGAAATCAGCCAAGAGCTAGGAAAAGAATTGTAGACCTCCACAAGTCTGGTTCATCCTTGGGAGCAATTTCCAAATGACTGAAGGTACCACGTTCATCTGTACAAACAATAGTAAGCAAGTATAAACACCATAGGACCACGCAGCCGTTATACCACTCAGGAAGGAGACGCGTTCTGTCTCCTAGAGATGAACGTACTTTGGTGCGAAAAGTGCAAATCAATCCCAAAACAACAACAAAGGACCTTGTGAAGATGCTGGAGGAAACAGGTAGAAAAGTATCTATATCCACAGTAAAACGAGTCCTATATCGACATAACCTGAAAGGCCGCTCAGCAAGGAAGAAGCCACTGCTCCAAAACCGCCATAAAAAAGCCAGACTACAGTTTGCAACTGCACATGGGGACAAAGATCGTACTTTTTGGAGAAATGTCCTCTAGTCTGATGAAACAAAAATAGTACTGTTTGGCCATAATGACCATCGTTATGTTTGGAGGAAAAAGGGGGAGGCTTTCAAGCCGAAGAACACCATCCCAACTGTGAAGCACGGGTGTGGCAGCATCATGTTGTGGGGTTGCTTTGCTGCAGGAGGGACTGGTGCACTTCACAAAATAGATGACATCATGAGGGAGGAAAATTATGTGGATATATTGAAGCAACATCTCAAGACATCAGTCAGGAAGTTTCAAGCTTGGTCGCAAATGGGTCTTCCAAATGGACAATGACCCCAAGCATACTTCCAAAGTTGTGGCAAAATGGCTAAAGGACAACAAAGTTAAGGTATTGGAGTGGCCATCACAAAACCCTGACCTCAATCCTATAGAAAATGTGTGGGTAGAACTGAAAAAGCATGTGCGAGCAAGGAGGCCTACACACCTGACTCAGTTACACTAGCTCTGTCAGGAGGATATGGGCCAAAATCCACCCAACTTATTGTGGGAAGCTTGTGGAAAGCTACCCGAAACGATTGACCCAAGTTAAACAATTTAAAGGCAATGCTACCAAATACTAATTGAGTGTATGTAACCTTCTGACCCACTGGGAATGTGATGAAAGGAAAAAAGCTGAAATAAATCATTCTCTCTACTATTATTCTGACATTTCACATTCTTAAAATGAAGTGGTGATCCTAACTGACCTAAGACAGTGAATTTTTTCTCGGATTAAACGTCAGGAATTGTGAAAAACTGAGTTTAAATGTATTTGGCTAAGGTGTATGTAAACTTCCGACTTCAACTGTATCAATGTAATTACACCCAACACAATGTTGAAAACTTGAATGCTTCCTAACAATAGATCACATAACTAGACGTGAGCTGGACGTGATCCCAACGCTGCCAGCAATGTAGCGTAAGAAAGTGAAAGCTGCAACAGGGACTCTAACCAGGGCTCATACGTGGCAAAGTAAACTCTAAGGGCTAATGCCTTGAAAGCCTGGTAGGCCTCGGGCGGAGGCAGTAGGCCTACAATGCTGACATATGCCTTGTTACAATAGCCTAAGTATATAACATGATTAACACAACCGTAATAATAATCATTAAACAGCCTTGGACGTGTCATAAGTGTAAGCCAACATAATTCCTTATTTTACATGAACCTGTTTAACTGCATTGATATGGCTTAATTGATAATAGTCCAGACTCGTTATAGATGTAAATACCATACAGTTGATTCAGGGGAATTAAAACCAAGTTTTTTTTTTTAGGTCTTCTGTTTCCCCACCTTTGTTGATGAATTAATTTCCCATCATAAAATTGTATCTCCATTCCCCAATCAAATACTTTCATCAATATCACAATTTTTTGTTGTTGACAAATACAGCTTTTTACTCGAATTTGGCAACACTCATAAAATCCGACATAGCACCAATATCCCAAAGTATTAAGCAAAAACAACCATAGAAAAAGGCTACTATTATATTATAAGTTTTTCGGGTGACAATCTGGTTGATTAACAATATTGGGTTGTTAATTAAGATGTTTTTTATATATATATATAAATAAATGTGGGACACAAAAAAAGGCAGTGTAGAGCACCATTGCCCAAAATGCAATGCTCCAATAACTTTTAAAAGATTGTTCTGAGGTTTTCCCCAAAACTTTTTTTAAATCTATGAATGAAGTCACACAAAAATGTGTGTATATTCCTACGAATTAAGTCTCACAAAAATGTATGTATTTTCACACGAATTAAGCCACACAAAAACGCACAAAATCTGCTGAAATACTTTTTGTACATATTTGCACGAATTGAGTGTGAGATTGTGTTGGAAATGTATACACTTGAACGTACTGCTGTCCGTGTTCTACAATTTTGCTATCTGTAGTCTAAAAGCATCCACAGTAATTAGCATCCATTTGAATGCCTTAAGTTCCATACTTGACACCTTGTACTTTCCCCAATAAATAAGTTGACACGCAAAAATTGTACCTGCCACACCTGTCCTTGAGTGCCTATGTGCCTAAAAGCCTATGCCATTATATCTTTATCCTGTTACGTTAAACATTCCTATTAACAACAATATTCCAGGAGGCTTTTGGTTTATGATTCCATGCTGCAGATACTGGGGCTTGATATTTTGATAAGGGCAGAGTTGGGTTACCCTCAGCTGCTCTGGGGAGAGAGCGAGAGAGAGAGAGCGAGGGAGGATTTTCGCATTCTTATAAAGACCGCTGGATGCGCTTGTAGTGCTCAGTAGACAGTAGACAGACACATAGAGTGAATACAGTTGTGGCAGGACTGGACCGTTGACGCAGAATGGCTCAGAACGGAACAACAGAGAACGGGGTGACCGGGGCGAATGGCGATGGGAGCCCTCCCATGCCTTTTCCCCAGCCCGTCAAAGTGCAGGAGATACGCCACACCAAGGTGAGACGCACGTCTTATTAAGTAACATAGCAGCAATCACTGAATAGTGAAAATGTAATGTGAAAAAAAGTATTAAGCCGAAACATCTGAAACACCGGTATGCACAACTTTCGAAACTTTTTAACTGTTTTGAACTATATATATATATATATATATATATATATATATATATATATATATATATATATATATATATATATATATATAAATATATACATAGTACTACTGCATTGTTGGGAAAGAGCATTCAAGAAAGTAATTTCACTGTGCTAGTTAGTGCACGTGACCATAAAAACGTGAAACTAGAGTGTAAGGTATAAGGTATAATATCATGTCAAAGTACATGTTTAAGACATCATAAGCCAGGGCAGGTGAATTTCGTCAAGTTATTCTAATGCATATTAGTCTGTAGCCTGTGCACAGGCTAGAGGTTGTGGTTTGTCTGTTGGTGTGCTGTCCATGTCTTCATATTGGAGTTGGATCCAAAAGACAGCATTAAAAATATATTTGGAAACCAAAAAACACACTTGAGTTATGCTCCTGTGTTATATTGCTTACTGACAGTAGCCTAATGAACAGGTGCGTTGTAAAACAGTATTTTTTTTAAACAGCGTCTTTCTTTGTGTCCAACAGATTTTTATCAACAATGAGTGGCACACCTCTCTCAAAGGAAAGACATTTCAGACCTTCAATCCAGCAACAGGTGTCCAAATCTGTGAAGTGGAAGAAGCAGACAAAGTATGTACCTAAAACATACATTCATGTTTGATTTGGCCCATGTCTTAATTACTAAGTTGACTTGAGGAAATAATGAGGAATTGAGGAATGTTTGCTAAATTAAATTAACAGAATTTGATTACTTCTATTGCAGTGATCCTGTATTTTCTCCACCTCTCTCTATCTCTCGTCATTTGGTTCTGATTGGGTTCCAGGGACTGGAGTGTCTTTTCTCCACCTCTCTCTATCTCTCGTCATCTGGTTCTGATTGGGTTCCAGGGACTGGAGGGGGTCTGAGAAATATATATATAAAAGTTTTCTTCTCCAATGTGTTTATGAATATTGCTAGCAACAACAGAATAAACACATTTTTAATTACATACCTACAGTAGAAATGAGGATAATATTTTATTTCTAATGATGTCAACTTTATTTGTCAACTCCTAATATTGAGCAAATTACACTCATTGGAGCTGATACACTGACTGGAGTGTCTGACATGGGCTTTGAAAAAGCACCAGTCAGTAGGCTACCTGTCAGTAGGCTTCCTGTCAGTAGGCTACCAGTCAATAGGCTACCTGTTAGTAGGCTACCAGTCAGTAGGCTACCAGTCAATAGGCTACCAGTAAGTAGGCTTCCTGTCAGTAGGCTTCCTGTCAGTAGGCTACCAGTCAATCGGCTACCAGTCAATAGGCTACCAGTCAATAGGCTACCAGTCAATAGGCTTCCTGTCAGTAGGCTACCAGTCAATAGGCTACTAGTCAATAGGCTACCAGTCAATAGGCTACCTGTCAATAGGCTTCCTGTCAATAGGCTACCAGTCAATAGGCTACCTGTCAGTAGGCTACCAGTCAATAGGCTACCAGTCAATAGGCTACCTGTCAGTAGGCTACCAGTCAATAGGCTACCAGTCAATAGGCTTCCTGTCAATAGGCTTCCTGTCAGTAGGCTACCAGTCAGTAGGCTACCTGTCAATAGGCTACCTGTCAGTAGGCTACCAGTCAATAGGCTACCAGTCAATAGGCTACCTGTCAGTAGGCTACCAGTCAATAGGCTACCAGTCAATAGGCTTCCTGTCAATAGGCTTCCTGTCAGTAGGCTACCAGTCAGTAGGCTACCTGTCAATAGGCTACCTGTCAGTAGGCTACCAGTCAATAGGCTACCAGTCAATAGGCTACCAGTCAATAGGCTAACAGTGCGGCAAGTGCCGTTCACTGCTGGTAAACTTTCTTGACTTGGACATGTTTGCCAAGACATGGCCAGCCTTAGATTATTTTTTGTTGTTGTTGAATTTCACCCCGTTTCCCCCCAATTTCGTGGTATCCAATTGTTAGTAGTTACTATCTTGTCTCAACGCTACAACTCCCGTACGGGCTTTGGGGAGACGAAGGTCGAAAGCCATGCGTCCTCCGAAACAAAACCCAACCAAGCCGCACTGCTTCTTAACACAGCGCGCATCCAACCCGGAAGCCAGCCGCACCAATGTGTCGGAGGAAACACCCCGTGCACCTGGCAACCTGGTTAGCGTGCACTGCGCCCGGCCCGCCACAGGAGTCGCTAGTGCGCGATGAGACAAGGATATCCTTACCGGCCAAACCCTCCCTAACCCGGACGACGCTAGGCCAATTGTGCGTCGCCCCACAGATCTCCCGGTCGCGGCCGGCTGCGACAGAGCCTGGGCGCAAACGGCCAGCCTTAGTTTAAACAGATAAAACTCTTAGCGAAAATCTGTTTGGAGTTACTACCTTTCTAGCTAATAGTCTGTTAGAGACTATACTTCCTCTTCCAATTATAATGTGGGGAGGTCAAAATAATGAAAAGTATTTACCAAATCTATTCATTTTAAAATGTTGATTACTTCTCATTGCCATTATGATTCACCTGAGGATTTATTTATACCAGGCAAATCAGTTAAGAAGACATTCTTATTTTCAATGACGGCTTAGGAACAGTGAGTTAACTGCCTTGTTCAGGGGCAGAATGATAGATTTTTACCTTGTCAGCTCGGTGATTCGATCTTGCAACCTTCCGGTTACTAGTCCAACGCTCTAACCACTAGGCTACCTGCTGCCCATGATAAGACAAGACATGAAATAAATGTTTTTACTAACGTATGATGGGGGTCCCTGGGTTGCCAGTTTACCTGGGAGGGGGTCCCTGGTCAAGAAAAGGTTGAAGACCCTTGATCTCGGCCTATATGTTTAATTTCCTTTTCCATTGCCTAATTTAAAACCAAGAGAGTGACTGTCTATCAACTCAATTAGGCCTATCAATATCATTAGCCTGCTCATAATTGTAACTTATGCAAAACAATAATACCCATAGAAATGTTTTAGGTAGGTTATCAGTTGTCTGTGTGAAAGCTGTTGATGTGTACCTGCAGGCAGATGTGGACAAGGCTGTAAAGGCTGCCAGAGCGGCCAGCCAGAGGGGCTCACCGTGGCGAAGGATGGACGTGTCAAGCCGGGGGAGACTCCTGCACAAGCTCGCTGACCTGATGGAGAGGGACCGGGCACTGCTAGCGGTAAGTTGTGGATATAACGGCCTATAAACAGTATTTGTCTCTAGACTGTAGAAGGCTACAACTAGCAGCCTATTGGTCAACTTGACATCTGTCACCTGCGTTGTGAAGGTAGCCTATCATCTAGTTTGGGTGTCCAGAGAGAATTGACAGCAGCAGCGCAGTGCACCAGACGCTGAAGGTGCATGATCTGTGATTGAAAATCTTTTCCAACCTGGTATGTCGCGACTCGAGTAATATATATTTTTCAGTTCTACACTTGTTGCTATATAATCCCCACACAACCTTGACATTCATTCTAATATTGTTGGTGAGTGTCTGTGTGACTTTAGGCCTGTGTGTGTCACAAGAGAAGACCGTAATTGGGAAAAAGTTTAACTGACATGGAATTGTATTGACAGTGGACTAATGAATAAAATACCAAAATATAGTTTTGGACTGTAGTATTACTTTTGTTTTCTTTTTTTTTACCCCCTTTTTCGTGGTATCCAATTTTTAGTAGTTACTATCTTGTCTCATCACAACAACTCCCGTACGGGCTAGGGAGAAATGAAGGTCGAAAGCCATGCGTCCTCCGAAACACAACCCAACCAAACAGCACCAATGTGTCAGAGGAAACACCGTGCGACCTTGGTTAGCGCGCACTGCGCCCGGCCCGCCACAGGAGTCGCTGGTGCGCGATGAGACAAGGATATCCCTACCGGCCAAACCCTCCCTAACCCGGACGACGCTAGGCCAATTGTGCGTCGCCCCAAGGACCTCCCGGTCGCGGCCGGCTGCGACAGAGCCTTGGCGCGAACCCAGAGTCTCTGGTGGCACAGCTAGCACTGCGATGCAGTGCCCTAGACCACTGCGCCACCCGGGAGGCCCTGTAGTATTACTTTACCCTAAAAAAATATAACAGCCTTTTGTCAATAATCAAATCATTTCTATACAAAACATCTATCAAAAACATATTTTTAAGTTGATTGACATAGACTGACCAGGTGAATCCAGGTGAAAGATATGATCCCTTATTGATGTCCCTTGTTAAATCCACTTCAATCAGTGTAGATGAAGGGGAGGAGACGGGTTAAAGGAGTTTTAAGCGTGAGACAATTGAGACATGGGTTGTGATTGTGTGCCGTTCAGAGGGTGAATGGGCAAGACACAAGATTTAGGTGCCTTTGAACGGGACATGGTTGTAGGTGCCAGGCGTACTGGTTTTTGTCGTGAACTGCAAGGCTGCTGGGTTTAGGTGCCAGGTGGACTGGTTTTTGTCGTGAACTGCAAGGCTGCTGGGTTTAGGTGCCAGGCGTACTGGTTTTTGTCGTGAACTGCAAGGCTGCTGGGTTTAGGTGCCAGGCGGACTGGTTTTTGTCGTGAACTGCAAGGCTGCTGGGTTTAGGTGCCAGGTGGACTGGTTTTTGTCGTGAACTGCAAGGCTGCTGGGTTTAGGTGCCAGGTGGACTGGTTTTTGTCGTGAACTGCAAGGCTGCTGGGTTTAGGTGCCAGGTGGACTGTTTTTTGTCGTGAACTGCAAGGCTGCTGGGTTTAGGTGCCAGGTGGACTGGTTTTTGTCGTGAACTGCAAGGCTGCTGAGTTTAGGTGCCAGGTGGACTGGTTTGTGTCGTGAACTGCAAGGCTGCTGGGTTTAGGTGCCAGGTGGACTGGTTTTTGTCGTGAACTGCAAGGCTGCTGGGTTTAGGTGCCAGGTGGACTGGTTTTTGTCGTGAACTGCAAGGCTGCTGGGTTTAGGTGCCAGGTGGACTGGTTTTTGTCGTGAACTGCAAGGCTGCTGGGTTTAGGTGCCAGGTGGACTGGTTTTTGTCGTGAACTGCAAGGCTGCTGGGTTTAGGTGCCAGGTGGACTGGTTTTTGTCGTGAACTGCAAGGCTGCTGGGTTTAGGTGCCAGGTGGACTGGTTTTTGTCGTGAACTGCAAGGCTGCTGGGTTTAGGTGCCAGGTGGACTGGTTTTTGTCGTGAACTGCAAGGCTGCTGGGTTTAGGTGCCAGGTGGACTGGTTTTTGTCGTGAACTGCAAGGCTGCTGGGTTTAGGTGCCAGGTGGACTGGTTTTTGTCGTGAACTGCGAGGCTGCTGGGTTTAGGTGCCAGGTGGACTGGTTTTTGTCGTGAACTGCGAGGCTGCTGGGTTTAGGTGCCAGGTGGGTGCAACTGAATATTAGGAAGGCGTTCATAATGTTGGGTATATTCAGTGTATAGATGAGTTAGAACAATGTTTTGCCCAACTTCAAATGTGAGGCTTTATGCAACACTTGGTGGGTGTTTATATGTCTCCTATTTCACATATGTGCAAGTGTGTATTAATACGCATGTATGAATTGGAAATGTGTTTTCTGCATAGCAATAACTTTCCCTGAGAGAGGGTCTGCCATAATTAACAGCAACCCCTGGAGCTATTAGTTTTTTTTTTAGCAACTTTTCAGTTATTGGCCCAACGTTGAAAAACACGAGGCTACCTGCCGCCACTTCTCCAAAAAGTTGAGTCAACTTAAAAAGGTTGTGGAACTACTGTAGTTACTAAAATATCTTGAGTTGGGCCACCTTGGATTATTTTAGACAGTGTAAATCAGATTTTACAGTGGTGGGTGATCCAAGCCAAGTTCCAATGCCTTCTCACGTGTCCCAATGCCTTTTCAATCGAGTTTCCAGATTGCATTAGGAGTCAGATTTGTAAATGAAACATTACAGATGAGAGTGAAGTCATATTATGGGATCGCATGTGGCTGCTAATTGAAAACATGCTCTGGGAGAGCTGCTTGTGCTGGGGTATCGCTAATTACGCTAACCCCTGTTCTGTTTGTGGGGGAAATAAAGACCAGATTTAGCATTTAGCTCAATGAAAAGATACAGGATAAATCTATTGGTGTTCTAGCTCTGTGACAGTGCTTCGTCTCTCATTATCTGCCCATTTGCAGTGGGTTGAATTAGATATTATTGGTCAGATAGCCTACATATGTCATTGCTGGTGCTGCACTTGATCTGGTTCTCCCATAGAGATAGATAGAGGACTCTAGTGCCCAAAAGTCTAATTTAGCATTGGCAGTGTCATTGAGACCTTTCACCATTTTGAAGTAGCCAACTCGGTGGGAATTCCAATGGGTTAAGGAAGGAGCACAAAATGATGTAGCTGGTCCGCACTCAAAAAGGAGATTCAAGGTTTCTTTATAGTATTTTGTTCATTCAGGGGTAGGTAAATAGACAAACATTTCGGCCTTCCTAAGCCTTCGTCAGTGTAATTCATAAGGATCACATAATTCCATCAGGGTCATCAGGAGGGATCAGCTAATGAACTATACTCGTAAACAAACATTCCATAACTGCAGGTGGCAGTAAATCGCCAGCCTTGACTTTATACCTGTTCAGACAACACACTCCAGGTGGCAGTATGCACCCTTTCAGTTTGTTTAACAACTCATAGAAGTAGAACTAGAAGAAAATTGACTACTTCAAAATGGAGATGCCAGTGTGCTCACAGATGCCATAATAGGACTGATACAAAGTCCTCTATCATTCTCTATTGGTTCTCCCAAACCCCAAGGTAAATCAAGCGCACCTCAAATACTTTCAAGTAGGCTTATTTTAAAGTATTTGACGTATGTATTTGACCCAGGTTTTTAGTAAACACTGGACTTGTGTCCCACTTGACATGAGACAGTCAATCAAAGAACTGGAGTATCATAGCACCATATAAGTGTACAAATCATGTTTGACACAGTGGGTCTCACCATACAATACTTTTCTCTTCCCCAACACATTCGGCTTAGTGGTTTCAAGCAGCTTGTGTCCGTCAAAGAGTTTAGTAACTTACGTACAGTCACTTTTTGAAATACTGTCAAATGCGCAACGTCATGGATTGCTTTTGTCAAGGTTTTTGTCCACCCGTCTGCTCTATAGAAATGATTGTTCATCTAGATAAGAAAAACATTTGATATGATATTCAGATTCAGATGGACGTGTTGTATTTTCTGGTCTTCTAATGTTCCAGCTCACAGCAGCTCCACAGAGAGACAAGCGTGCTACGAGGGCAGCCGTGCCGTACCCTGGCCTCTACTCTCCTGTTAGCATCATTATTAGTAGTAGTATTACTTTTCTTTCTGAAGCCATCAACTCCCACAGCAGATTCACTTCTTGGCGCAGGTCGAGGGCATAAAACATGTTTTGTAGCAACCAAGGGGTTGATGGTGCTGCGCTTGCAACCGACTCAGTAAAATATGACAGAAACTCTCAAAATAGATTTTTGAGAGCATATATTATGAGTTATTTTTTGTTTCACAACAGCTATTTTTTTCTCTTATTGAGATGATTCTGCCTCAGGTTTCCCAGAAGTTAGGATAGCCTGCATTAATGTGGCCTTCATGCACTATGTTCAATGTTTCTGATTCTCTTTTACAGACTATGGAGACTATAGACACTGGGAAGCCATTCCTTCATTCTTTCTTCATTGATCTGGACGGCAGCATCAAAACCCTTAGATACTATGCCGGTTGGGCCGACAAGATACATGGCAAAACCATGCCTGTAGGTAGGTGTCTCTGTGGTGCTTTAAAACCTTTTAGATTGCCAGGCTGTTACTTTCACCTACAGGTATAGTGCATTATGATTTGTTAAAAGCACGTAGGCTTACGACCCCTTATAGCATCTTGTTATCATCTCGTAATTATCCAGTTATTACCATTTCATACATTTATAATACAACAACATTTCCAAACAGTGTTATTATATGCTTATCACAGGTAATAATGCATTATAACAGCCAGCTTTTATTAAAGTATTTCCCAAAAAGGTCCATGACCTGTCAATCTGATCAAGCTGTTTCTCAACAATCACTTGTCTCTCTCCTTTGTGGCGTAATGGCTCACATAGACGTTCTGTCCACTATATGATTAGCCCACTGGTTCCGCCCAGTCGTCAAGAAACGAGTTAATTAGCGGTCGAGTCACTCAGCCGATCCGTCAATTGTCCGCAGCCCTGGGTGGCATCTCGTCCGTTCTCTTAATACTTCGCCCTATCTCAGTGTCAAAAACCATCCTCGGCCGCCACGACAGGACGTCAGATAGACAAAACAGGCTTCCCTCTTTCCTCCTGATTAGATTCCAATGGGGCAGTTGAGAGACGAAAGGCTGGCGAGGACAAAGGAAGAGGAAGAGGGGGCTGATGGTAATCAGCGAGGTGCAACAGTCTGTGTCGGGATTAGCTGAGAATCAGACACTCCAGATCAGTGCCTGATCAACGCCTCTGAGTTAGCCCCCCCTCTCCCCTCCTTTCCCCTCTCCTCTCTCCTCTCTCCTCTCTCCTATCCCCTGGTATAATAGTCTGTATACAGTCACTCCTCTACCTGTCAGGAACAACTCCCAGACTAAGGTGACTATCCCCTGGTATAATAGTCTGTATACAGTCACTCCTCTACCTGTCAGGAACAACTCCCAGACTAAGGTGACTATCCCCTGGTATAATAGTCTGTATACAGTCCCTCCTCTACCTGCCAGTAGCAACTTGGTGACTTAGAAACAGCTCTGGGCCAGGGCCCGGAGTCTGGTCGAGCAGGTAACGCTCTCACCTTTACAACCATATATATACCCCCTGAGATGGGGCTGCTGGTTCGATCCCCACATCAGCCCTACACATTTCTGCTCTCTCTACTCTGTCTCTCTACTCCTAACCTGTCATGAAAATAATACAAATAGGAAAGAAGTTTGGAATTCCTCTCTCCTTAAAAAAAAAACACACAAAAAAAATGCTCTGGGCCTAAATAAGCAAAGGTGCACTGCTCAAAAGTAGTGCACTACATAGGGAATAGGGTGCCATTTGGGATACAATCTAATTCCCTCTACTCTACTGTACATCCCATGTCCACCCCCCTGACTATGGAAATGGAACCTTTGATAAGCTGTAAAGTGTGGGATGAGTGGGCTCACCCAGGACACAGGGAGATAACGGATCCTGAGTGTGTAGCAGTCTGTCTGTGTGGGATGAGTGGGCTCACCCAGGACACGGGGAGATAACGAATCCTGAGTGTGTAGCAGTCTGTCTGTGTGGGATGAGTGGGCTCACCCAGGACACGGGGAGATAACGGATCCTGAGTGTGTAGCAGTCTGTCTGTGTGGGATGAGTGGGCTCACCCAGGACACGGGGAGATAACGGATCCTGAGTGTGTAGCAGTCTGTCTGTGTGGGATGAGTGGGCTCACCCAGGACACGGGGAGATAACGAATCCTGAGTGTGTAGCGGCCTGTCTGTGTGGGATGAGTGGGCTCACCCAGGACACGGGGAGATAACGAATCCTGAGTGTGTAGCGGTCTGTCTGTGTGGGATGAGTGGGCTCACCCAGGACACGGGGAGATAACGGATCCTGAGTGTGTAGCGGTCTGTCTGTGTGGGATGAGTGGACTCACCCAGGACACGGGGAGATAACGGATCCTGAGTGTGTAGCGGTCTGTCTGTGTGGGATGAGTGGACTCACCCAGGACACGGGGAGATAACGGATCCTGAGTGTGTAGCGGTCTGTCTGTGTGGGATGAGTGGACTCACCCAGGACACGGGGAGATAACGGATCCTGAGTGTGTAGCGGTCTGTCTGTGTGGGATGAGTGGACTCACCCAGGACACGGGGAGATAACGGATCCTGAGTGTGTAGCGGTCTGTCTGTGTGGGATGAGTGGACTCACCCAGGACACGGGGAGATAACAGATCCTGAGTGTGTAGCGGTCTGTCTGTGTGGGATGAGTGGACTCACCCAGGACACGGGGAGATAACGGATCCTGAGTGTGTAGCGGTCTGTCTGTGTGGGATGAGTGGACTCACACAGGACACGGGGAGATTACGGATCCTGAGTGTGTAGCGGTCTGTCTGTGTGGGATGAGTGGACTCACCCAGGACACGGGGAGACAACGGATTCTGAGTGTGTAGCGGTCTGTCTGTGTGGGATGAGTGGGCTCACCCAGGACACGGGGAGATAACGGATCCTGAGTGTGTAGCGGTCTGTCTGTGTGGGATGAGTGGACTCACCCAGGACACGGGGAGATAACGGATCCTGAGTGTGTAGCGGTCTGTCTGTGTGGGATGAGTGGACTCACCCAGGACACGGGGAGATAACGGATCCTGAGTGTGTAGCGGTCTGTCTGTCTGTCTGTAATCACCACATACATCAATAGAAGAAACAAGACAAGGTCAGAGTCATGGAGTGAGAGTGTCGGATTGAACCCATCATCTAGGCTATCAGCTGGGCTTTTGACACGTCCGTGTGTGGAGGTGGAGGGGGATCATGCAAAAGGTCACGGAAGGAAGTAAGGTGCCAAAAGTAGAGCACTATATCAGGAATAGGGTGTCATTAAGGCAGCATTGGAGTCAGTAAGTTGTTCCTGCTAGTTGCTATGTCAGAAGGATGGCCCTTAGTTGCACAGATACTGTGGTACAGTAGTGAAAAAGGATTTTGGAATGTCTTGTGTTGGTGTAAATTCATGTTACTGTGCAGTATTATACATGTATTTTTATAATAGACAGTTTCCTGTCTTTGTTTTATGTCGGCCTACCTTGGAGTTGTGCTATTAGAGTTGAGGGCACTAAAAAGGTTGGTTGCACCACAGTAGACTATTGGTGGAACAATTGCTGCAACGCATGTGCAACATGGCACACTAACATGTTGTAACCACAGGTGTTGGTGCAGGGTTTTAACAAACCTTTCAGTAGCACCCCAAGTAAGTACATTCTGCTGAACAGAGTAGTTTAAGGTCAACTCTATCGCATAAACATTCCAACTTCACTTATAGTTCAACTGTATTTACCCTAAAAAGCCAGTTGACTACTACAGAGAAAGCGGAGGGTGGGCCATTGCAATGAAATGGAGGGGGGGGGGGGGGGGGGGGGGGGGGGTTAGAGATGGGGGACGCTTTTAATTGCCCCTCCATTCCAAGAAGGTCAAGGGTGACATTTCACTCCAAACAATAGGCTTAATAGTCTGGTTATTGGGGGCTCTGTATCTGCCCGCTCTATTTCCTTCTATTAAACAGGACGTTCAGCCATGTGAGTAGCAAGGCACAGGGACTTTTAGGACGGGCAGAGGAGGAGCATCAAAATGACTGTGTGCTCCTCGTTTATATGGAGAGTTTAAAGGATATTTTTGACCATCATTCGAAAGTGCAAATGGTTGACGTAGCAAAATAAATGGGAAAGGATGCCACATTTAAACAGACTTTAAACTAAATAAATGAGAAAGGATGCCACATTTAAACAGACTGTAAACTAAATAAATGAGAAAGGATGCCACATTTAAACAGACTTTAAACTAAATAAATGAGAAAGGATGCCACATTTAAACAGACTTTAAACTAAATAAATGAGAAAGGATGCCACATTTAAACAGACTGTAAACTAAATAAATGAGAAAGGATGCCACATTTAAACAGACTTTAAACTAAATAAATGAGAAAGGATGCCACATTTAAACAGACTTTAAACTAAATAAATGAGAAAGGATGCCACATTTAAACAGACTTTAAACTAAATAAATGAGAAAGGATGCCACATTTAAACAGACTTTAAACTAAATAAATGAGAAAGGATGCCACATTTAAACAGACTTTAAACTAAATAAATGAGAAAGGATGCCACATTTAAACAGACTGTAAACTAAATAAATGAGAAAGGATGCCACATTTAAACAGACTGTAAACTAAATAAATGAGAAAGGATGCCACATTTAAACAGACTTTAAACTAAATAAATGAGAAAGGATGCCACATTTGAACAGACATTAAACAAAATAAATGAGAAAGGATGCCACATTTAAACAGACTGTAAAGCTGAAGTAATATGTCATTTTGAGTGGAGAGAGATTGATAATGAGTCTCTTGTTGTGTTGTTGTTTCTCCAGATGACACTTTTATGTGTTTCACCAAACATGAGCCCATAGGTGTGTGTGGCGCCATCATCCCAGTAAGTAAGACCAGTGTTCTGTGTTTGTGACTCTGTAATAATAATACATGTAGAATCTGCTGGCAGGGTGTGAACAGGTACTAAACTACTGCTGTACTACAGCTAAACACAATGATTTGGCAAATAGAAGGGGTCAATTTGACCTACATTGACTGAAAAATGCATGCGCACCCACCCACCCACCCACCCACCCAACGACCAGAGGTGTACAGTGTCAGAGGTGTACAGTGCAGTGAGTTTACCTTCACTGTAACAGAATCCCCACAGACGATAGCCATGGGACACATATACAGTACAGGCCTACAGTACAGCAGACTGTTGGAGATTTATAATAGTGATGGACGGACGTCATGTTGGCACCAAAACTCTCCTTTATTCTAGAGACAAGGGAGAATGTTATTGTGTGTGTGTGTGTGTGTGTGTGTGTGTGTGTGTGTGTGTGTGTGTGTGTGTGTGTGTGTGTGTGTGTGCGTGCGTGCGTGCGTGCGTGCGTGCGTGCGTGCGTGCGTGTGTGTGCCAAACACAAGAGCCGTTCATCATGCTTTTTACTGTCAGTGCTGTCACCCCAAAAACTGTGCCTCAGCTCCAAGGGCATTACGTGTCCCTGGCACATACAGAAATATAACTCTTAGCATGCGTGTTGACAGTCATAGATCAGTAGAGCTGCAGCAATAACGAGATAGTTAAAACTGCGCCCCAAATGGCACCCTAGTACCTACATAGTGCACTACTTTTAACTGAGCATTATAGGCTATAGTGCACTACTTTTGACTGACCACTATAGGCTGTGGTGCACTACTTTTGATTGAGCACTATAGGCTGTAGGGCACTATATAGGGAATAGGGTGTCATTTGGAATGCATTAGAGTAAATGATCCCATTATATTCTCAGGTAACATCTTTCTTGAAAGTGCATTTTGAGGTAATTGCAACTTTATTTGTAATGATACAAAAAGTAAGCTTTGAGTTTGGATTGGTCTTTAAAAAATGATTTGTAAGCTGCATTTTACCTAAGGTTCTAACTTCAACTCCATCTGAGGGTGAAATGAAATCTTGGACATGTACTGGAAATCTAATCCTAATCTCTACCTTTCTTCACAATGCATTCTCTCTCTTAATCCAACTGAAGTGTACCGTTACAGGAACATGACTGTTTACAACTATACATTAAGGCTACGTCCCAAATGACACCCTGCTCCCTATATAGGGCACTACTTATGACCAGGGCCCCCCACTATATGGGGAATAGGGTGTCATTTAGGATGCACCCTTGCAGATCCAAAAACACATCCATATTTCCTTTTTGCTGATATTATCGTCAGATAGCTTGGGGTGGGATAGTGGGCCATGTAGGTTAGAGTAAAGGCTATCACATTGCACCGTGTTCACTAGAGTCTAGACCAGACTGGGGTATAATTTCTATTCCGACATTTTGACTGACTGAATGCGGCCGATGGGCTTTCTCTGCTAGCAGAAGTATATATCTTCTTATGTTGCTCCGGCAACAAAGGAACAAGCAGGCTGTTGTTCGACATGGGAGATTATATCATCAAAATGAAATTTATACTGAAGGACGTCGTGTAATTACTAAAAGCACCACTGGCACTCACGCAGACCATGAGTCATCGCTTAGGAAAAACAGGAAGCTTGTTTTTAGGGTTACACATCCCAGAAAATCCCTAATTGTGGCGGCTGTATCCAAAGCATTGTAAAAGTTAACAATGCTTAAACAGTAAACATTAGGATTCTTACACGCGTTAGCTGTCTAATTTGTCTTTGAGG
Organism: Salvelinus fontinalis; assembly: GCF_029448725.1. Taxonomy (NCBI): domain Eukaryota; kingdom Metazoa; phylum Chordata; class Actinopteri; order Salmoniformes; family Salmonidae; genus Salvelinus; species Salvelinus fontinalis. The sequence continues at coordinate 80,536 of NW_026600563.1, read as the reverse complement.
GTCCGGTTATTTGTTCATTTCTTTCATTAAGTTCTCTGTAGGGAAAATAACAGGGCAGAGAGAAGAGAGGTTTTTGAAGCAGATTGTTTGAATCATCCCTTTATAGGATGACAGCACAGCGGTCTTGATTTGCTCTCTAATCACATCATCACAGTACATCTCTGTACTGAAAGAGCTGTATCTTGAAAACTTGGCTGCTGACATGCAACAAATAAAGGGATCATAATAACACTGGACTAATGAAGAAAATACTAAAAGATTGTTTTTGAGTGAACTATCCCTTTAAGTTTTCAACCTGCCTGTCAAATATACACTTGTTTTGTGTCTCCTAGTGGAACTTCCCCCTGCTGATGTTCATGTGGAAGGTGGCCCCGGCGCTGTGCTGTGGTAACACTGTGGTCATCAAGCCAGCCGAGCAGACCCCTCTCACAGCCCTGCACGTAGGATCTCTCATCAAAGAGGTGAGAGACACTTTTAAGAACAACAGGGGCCTCCAACTCCGTTGCTGAAGAGCTATACTGGGTGAGCATGGTGCAGACTGAAGGGGCTGTGATTGGTTGATTATTTGGAATGGTCAGGTGTGTCAGTGTTGGATTGGAAGTAAAGCCTGCACTCTCTGTAGCTCTCCGTGATGGGATTTGGAGAATCCTGCACTGCAATGAAGAGAGATATTATATGCAACTATCTTTTATAACGGGACAGAAAAATAACAGGCAATCTATTAGTCCTCCTCAGGACACATTGACTATTACATCTGTTGACCAGGAGACTCACCTGAGGTCAAACTATAGACCCTTCTCCTCTCCCCTCCCCTCCCCTGCTCTCTTCTCCTTTCCTCCCCTCTTATCTCTCCTCTATCTCTCCTATCCTCTCCTATCCTCTCCTCCCTTCTCATCTCCTTTCCTTTCCTCCCCTCTCCTTCCTCTCCCCCTCTCTCCTCTCCTCTCCCCTTCTGTCCTGTCCTGTCCTTTTCCTCCTCCCCTCCCTCCCTCTCCTCTCCTCTCCTCTCCTCTCCTCTCCTCTCCTCTCCTCTCCTCTCCTCTCCTCTCCTCTCCTCTCCTCTCCTCTCCTCTCCTCTCCTCTCCTCTCCTCTTCTTTCCCTCCTCTATTACAAACATCTTGATCTTTCCCTTTACTCTGCTCCTCATGTCGGGGCTCAGGAGAGCAAATATCAATGTCTTCAGCGTAGATCCTACATCAAAGGCAGGGGATTACCCCACCAATACAGTGTGTGTGTGTGTGTGTGTGTGTGTGTGTGTGTGTGTGTGTGTGTGTGTGTGTGTGTGTGTGTGTGTGTGTGTGTGTGTGTGTGTGTGTGTGTGTGTGTGTGTGTGTGTGTGTGCTGATGTGCGTGCGTGCGTGCGTTTGTTTGTCAGTGCATACCTTTGTGTGTGTGTACAGTATGAAATGAGACTGTAGTAGTCCCTCGCAGGTCATGAGACATTTGGTTTCAAACCTATTTGGCTTCTCTTACCGGCCATTAGTCCAAATGATCCCGGGCTGTTTTATACCCAGAGAAAAGCCCTGGTCTTATGTGATTAGACCAGTTCGCTTTTATCATGTCGACGGTAATGATTTTTAAGGGGAAAGACCAGAGTTCTGCTTCTAATCATTGGGTATATGAGAGTTGTTCAGCCAATCAAAGACGACACTGGAAATTGAATAGAAAAAAATACTTATTTATTATATATATATATAAAATAAAAAGCACCTGGTGAAATTCCCAGAGTAACTCTCTCATGCTCCTTAAAGGGACATTTCACTCTTAAATGAAAGTTTGTCCTATATTTACAGACCTTAAGAGTAGTCTAATGTTAAGGTGAAACCATGTCCCAGAACATGGGTTTTGTGTGTAGATCCTGCTAACTTTGATTTGAAAGTGTAATGTATCTTTAACTCATCCATGTTGACTGTGTTAAGAAGTAGCGAGTAGCGTACCTTATTCCCTTGCACATGGTTCTGATCACTAACTATCGTCGTCGGGTTGCCATGATAGGCCGGTTTCCCCCCCGGAGTGGTGAACATCGTGCCAGGGTTCGGCCCCACAGCAGGCGCAGCCATTGCTAGCCACATGGGCATCGACAAAGTGGCGTTCACGGGATCTACAAAGGTACGTGCATGTTTGGAGGTATGCATAATGCTGGAAGCGACGGGGCAACTGGTTGGAGGATTGTGGTTTATGTAACTGTTCACTATCTGTTCCAAAATGAACAGACCTGGGTTCAAGTAGTATTTTTCTTTCAAGTAGTCTGCCTGGAGTGTCAGATGGGCGGGGTTTGCACTACTGGGACTGGTTTGTGTGTTCCATTGTGCCAGACAAGCTCAATCAAGTGCAGCTGAAGTATCCAAAGGCATGCATTCTTTAACAATCTGTCTCACCGATACCAGTCCCTCGTGCCCTATCAAATCCCAATGTATATATTTTTTTTAAGTATTTGTTTGAACTGAATGTGCCATATGACACATTGTTATATGACTTCCCCCTGTGATCCGTCCTCGCCCTGTTTGTCTCCCCAGGTAGGCCAGTTGATCAAAGAGGCCGCAGCAAAGAGTAATCTGAAAAGAGTGACCCTGGAGCTGGGTGGGAAGAACCCCTGCATTGTCTTTGCTGACTCGGACTGTAAGTGATGTGGTTTCTGTCTCTCTATTAAACCAACAAGGCAGAGAGGGAGAACAAAGACAGCAGGTCTGCTAGGCGCAGAGGAACGGCCTTTGACACAGTGTGTGTGATCAACAGTGTGCTTGTAAGCAATAGAGATGGAGACTGATTGCGAACTGTGTGATGGTTATCATGACGGACATTGTGTCATCGTGGCTCCTAGCCTATCCGACATATCAACAATATAATATGATAGCCCAGCGGGCAAAACTGGTTGCAATGACGTCTTTACAACGTCTCTGAAGACGTCGTGGTCAGGTTGTATACAGGTTTTAAAGGGACAGGGTTTCTTTTAAATGTGTTTGTGACCAGAAAAATACATGTTTACCCGGTTCTAATCTTGTTATCTGACATCTCTACGACCAGAAACCAAGTTTACAACCAGAAAATTATGTCATTATCATGCCAAATCTTGCCCTCAGGGAAGATGTGGCCAATTGTTATGTTATTACTCTGAGGGACTCTAAGGCATTTGGCGACAGCCTTCGTCAACATCTCTCCTATGTTCACTAACAGTGCAGTTGGCAGTGGAGGAGACCCAAAAAGGAGCCTTCTTCAACCAGGGCCAGTGCTGCACGGCCGCGTCGCGTGTCTTCGTGGAGGAACAGATCTATGAGGAGTTTGTACGCCGCAGCGTCGAGAGTGCCAAGAGTATCGTCATAGGAGACCCCCTGGACCCACGTACATCACACGGACCACAGGTGTCTCTTCTCTCCTCCTCTCCTCCCTCTCTTCTCTCTTCTCTCTTCTCTCCTCCTCTCCCCTCTCTTCTCTTTTATCTCCTCCTCTCCCCCTCTCTTCTCTCTTCTCTCCTCCTCTCCCCCTCTCCTCTCCTCCTCTCCCCTCTCTTCTCTCTTTTCTCCTCCTCTCCCCCTCTCTTCTCTCTTCTCTCCTCCTCTCCCCTCTCTTCTCTCTTCTCTCCTCCTCTCCCCCTCTCTTCTCTCTTCTCTCCTCCTCTCCCCCTCTCTTCTCTCTTCTCTCCTCCTCTCCCCCTCTCTTCTCTCTTCTCTCCTCCTCTCCCCCTCTCTTCTCTCTTCTCTCCTCCTCTCCCCCTCTCTTCTCTCCTCCTCTCCCCTCTCTTCTCTATTCTCTCCTCCTCTCCCCCTCTCTTCTCTCCTCCTCTCCCCTCTCTTCTCTCTTCTCTCCTCCTCTCCCCCTCTCTTCTCTCTTCTCTACTCCTTTCCCCTCTCTTCTCTCTTCTCTCCTCCTCTCCCCTCTCTTCTCTCTTCTCTCCTCCTCTCCCCTCTCTTCTCTCTTCTCTCTTCTCTCCTCCTCTCCCCTCTCTTCTCTCTTCTCTCCTCCTCTCCCCCTCTCTTCTCTCTTCTCTCCTCCTCTCCCCCTCTCTTCTCTCTTCTCTCCTCCTCTCCCCCTCTCTTCTCTCTTCTCTCCTCCTCTCCCCCTCTCTTCTCTCTTCTCTCCTCCTCTCCCCTCTCTTCTCTCTTCTCTCCTCCTCTCCCCCTCTCTTCTCTCTTCTCTCCTCCTTTCCCCTCTCTTCTCTCTTCTCTCCTCCTTTCCCCTCTCTTCTCTCTTCTCTCCTCCTCTCCCCTCTCTTCTCTCTTCTCTCCTCCTCTCCCCCTCTCTTCTCTCCTCCTCTCCCCCTCTCTTCTATCTTCTCTCCTCCTCTCCCCCTCTCTTCTCTCTTCTCTCCTCCTCTCCCCCTCTCTTCTCTCTTCTCTCCTCCTCTCCCCATCTCTTCTCTTTTCTCTCCTCCTCTCCCCCTCTCTTCTCTCTTCTCTCCTCCTCTCCCCCTCTCTTCTATTTTCTCTCCTCCTTTCCCCCCTTCCTTCTCTTCTCTTTATTTTCTTCTGGCGCCTCTCAGACAGGTGTTTGGATAGCAGAGCAGACACAGTTTGTCAGAAAGTCTCCACTGACACAGAGCAAGCCGTCCAAACTCCACAACCCCTAGTCATTGTCTCTGTGATACCGCCAGTAGAAAAGCATCTCAAATATGTCAACTTACAGCAAAATGCTCAAATATGGGGCAACAGACAGTATACGGTATTCAATTGTATTTATCACACGTGCTGCATACAACTGGTGTGGACTTTACAGTGAAATGCTTGCTTCTGAACCTTTCTCGATGATGCAGAGCTTAAAAATAATAATACAAAAGAAAATAGTAGCACAAGAGGTATACAATAAAATACACAAGAATGGGGCTATATACAGGAAGTACCAGTACCAGATCAATGTGGAGCTATATACAGGAAGTACCAGTACCAGATCAATGTGGAGCTATATACAGGAAGTACCCGTACCAGATTAATGTGCTACTATATACAGGAAGTACCAGTACCAGATCAATGTGGAGCTATATACAGGGAGTACCAGATCAAT
>NW_026600563.1:27002-75048 GCF_029448725.1 Salvelinus fontinalis | reverse complement strand
TAGGTCTGACTCCTAGCTGCCATTCATTCAACATGCCTTGTTGTCAACCCTGACCTCATCCTTCCAGTTAGGTCTGACTCCTAGCTGCCATTCATTCAACATGCCTTGTTGTCATCCCTGACCTCATCCTTCCAGTTAGGTCTGACTCCTAGCTGCCATTCATTCAACATGCCTTGTTGTCTTCGGTGACCTGACTATTATGACATTATACTGTTGACATACAGCTATATCAAGAGGACAGATCAACAACTGAATAATTAGCATAGGCCTACTAAACTTTAACAGTCTAACATAACTGATGGTATCAGCGGAACAGCTCTCTCTGCCATGTCTGTTCCATCCATGCAGCGACGCGCACTGAACTACCTACCGAAACACTGTGCGTTTCCTGGCTCATCAATGCCTACTACCGTTGAGATCAAAACATGTGCGGGCAAGAAAGTGTTCTCGCTTAGTTGACTAACAACGGTGGAGCTAACAACCTTGGACGTAATGACGCCTTAGCTAGGGAGCTAACTACGAAATGATAGTGGTTATGGACTTCACAAACGCATACAATTTTGGAAAATATATTTGGCAAACAGTTCGACCTCCATTTTCCCAGGAGGAGAATAGAGGATAGACAGTAAACAGTGGGAGCTTAACCTAAAGAGAGAGAACGAAGGAAGGAGAGAGAAAGAGGAAAAAACATGGAGAAAGAGAGAGACAGATCGCGACAGAAAGAGAGAAGATGATCTTGAAATCTTAAGGCTACAGTCGAAACCACTCCTCCTGAGATCCTTCTGCCTCACCAATAATCAATAACCTGTCATGTTTTCCTGAGTAACTTACCCTGATCCCAGTGATTTTAAATATGAAATGTTTACATCAACATGTATAATGCAGAACTAAATTAATGAACTTAAGTTAGTGTTATTATGGAAAGTGGATGTTTTCAATTGGTGTTATTGACGTTAGGATTTTTCATTTAGTGATGTATAATTTTTGGCTAATGATTCTACTATTGGCTGCTATAGTCAGATAGACACATTCATTTGAAAATGAAGAAATACTGTATGGTGCTTATTAATTTCTGTCTTCCAGTGAGGTGGGCTGTGTAGGTGTGTGTGTATGTGTGTGTGTATGCATATATGAGTGTGTAAATAAGTGAGTAAGTGTGTGTGTGTGTGTGTGCATGAGTCTGCGAGTGAGTGTGTGTATAAGTGTGTGTGTGTGTGTGTGTGTCATTGTGACTTGTGAGTGTTCTCATGTGTAGTTAGTGACTGTGTGTGTGTGTGTGTGTGTGTGTGTGCATGAGTCTGTGAGTGAGTGTGTGTATAAGTGTGTGTGTGTGTGTGCGTGTGTGTGTGTGTGTGCATGAGTCTGCGAGTGAGTGTGTGTATAAGTGTGTGTGTGTGTGTGTGTGTGTGTGTGCATGAGTCTGCGAGTGAGTGTGTGTATAAGTGTGTGTGTGTGTGTTAGGCCTTACCACTCCAGTCGTTCATTAGAACCATGCCAAAGATGTGTTGGTGGGCTCTCTCTATGGGAATGGGCTCACCAAGACGATTACCTCCACCTACAAAGAATGCCTGAGAGAGAACGAGAGCCAGCGAGAGAGAGAGAGCCAGAGAGAGAGAGAGAAAGAGAGAGAGAGAGAGCCAGAGAGAGAGAGAGAGACAGAAAGAGAGCCAGAGAGAGAGAGAGAGAGAAACAGAGAGAACGAGAGCCAGCGAGAGAGAGACATAGAGAAAGAGAGCCAGCGAGAGAGAGAGAGAAAGAGAGCCAGCAAGAGAGAGAGAAAGAGAGCCAGAGAGAGAGCCAGCGAGAGAGAGAGAGAAAGAGAGCCAGAGAGAGAGAGAGAGAGAGAGAGAGAGAGAGAGAAAGAGAGCCAGAGAGAGAGAGAGAGAGAGAGAGAGAGAGAGAGACAGAGAGAGAGAGAGCCAGCGAGAGAGAGAGAGAGAGAGAGAAAGAGAGAGCCAGCGAGAGAGAGAGAGAGAGAAAGAGAGCCAGAGAGAGAGAGAGAGAGAAACAGAGAGAACGAGAGCCAGCGAGAGAGAGACATAGAGAAAGAGAGCCAGCGAGAGAGAGAGAGAAAGAGAGCCAGCAAGAGAGAGAGAGAAAGAGAGCCAGAGAGAGAGAGAGAGAGAAACAGAGAGGAAGAGAGAGCCAGCGAGAGAGAGAGAGAAAGAGAGCCAGAGAGAGAGAGAGAGAGAAACAGAGAGGAAGAGAGAGCCAGCGAGAGAGAGAGAGAAAGAGAGCCAGAGAGAGAGAGAGAGAGAAACAGAGAGGAAGAGAGAGCCAGCGAGAGAGAGAGAGAGAGAAAGAGAGCCAGAGAGAGAGAGAGAGAGAGAGAGAGAGAGAGAAACAGAGAGGAAGAGAGAGCCAGCGAGAGAGAGAGAGACACGGAGAGAGAAAGAGAGCCAGCGAGAGAGGCAGAGAGAGAGAGAGAGAGAGTGAGAGAGACAGATCATTGTTTTGTGATGCCATTGATATGAACAATCTCCTTGGTTGTAATAAAGTGTAGCTATATAAAGTGTATACTGACCATCTCCAGCTCAATGTCCAGCTGCTTGGACTGGCCAAACACAGGAGGCTTAGCTAAGAGAGAACACAATGGAAGAGGAAGACCGTTAGTGAGGGACACAAAAACAAAGTGACACTGGTCTGAGAGGTTTTGTGTGCATGTGTGTGTGTGTGTGTGTGTGTGTGTGTGAGTGTGTTTCTCTTTGAATTCAGAGTCTGCTTTGATTTTCAGACTAGGCGTTGTGTTTCATTACATTGGTCGGGTCTCATCTGTCCAGAGGGTCTGCGTATGGGGGTCCCAGACACCACTATGGAAGAAGCCCTGCCATGATACCCCACGGGCAGCCTCAACCTGAGGGACACAATCAGTCAGTCAAACAAACATAATAATCATTTGGTGGGGGGGGGGGGGTTATATTTGTCCTGTCACACACAAGTGTTCCTTGCATATCCCAACTCCCCCTAAGACAGCCACAGGGAGTGTGGTCACCACTGTCAAGCACCCCTAGAGGCATTGGGGTTAAGTGCCTTGCTCAAGGGCACAGCGACCAATTGTTTTCACCTTATCAGCTCCGAGATTGGAACCAGCAACCTTTTGGTTACTGGCCCAACACTCTAACCTTGAGGCTACCATTAATTATTCAGCCAGCCAGTCCAATAAACAGGCAATTAGTCAGTCAGTCAGTCAGTCAGCCAGCCAGCCAGTCAAACAAACAGCTAGACAATCAGTCAGGCATTCGTTCAGTTAATCAACCAATCAATCCATTTTTGTTTATAGCATTGTACAAATACAGAAATACAGATGCAGAGAGAGTAAGAAACGAAGAAAAATGGAAAGAGAGAAAGAAAGAAGAGAGGTTCTACATAGAGGTTCCCAACCGTGACAAAGACAACAGCCATATGAACAGCAGCTGTGGTGTCTGAAGGATGGTGCAGTGTTGGACTGCAGACTGACTGACTGACTGACTGACTGGATGGAAGGATGGTGGAGTGTTGGACTGCAGACTGACTGACTGACTGACTGGATGGAAGGATGGTGGAGTGTTGGACTGCAGACTGACTGACTGACTGACTGGATGGAAGGATGGTGGAGTGTTGGACTGCAGACTGACTGACTGACTGACTGGATGGAAGGATGGTGGAGTGTTGGACTGCAGACTCACTGACTGACTGACTGACTGACTGACTGACTGGATGGAAGGATGGTGGAGTGTTGGACTGCAGACTGACTGACTGACTGACTGGATGGAAGGATGGTGGAGTGTTGGACTGCAGACTGACTGCAGACTGACTGGATGAAAGGATGGTGGAGTGTTGGACTGCAGACTGACTGACTGGATGGAAGGAAGGATGGTGCAGTGTTGGACTGCAGACTGACTGACTGACTGGATGGAAGGATGGTGGAGTGTTGGACTGCAGACTGACTGACTGACTGACTGGATGGAAGGATGGTGGAGTGTTGGACTGCAGACTGACTGCAGACTGACTGGATGAAAGGATGGTGGAGTGTTGGACTGCAGACTGACTGACTGGATGGAAGGAAGGATGGTGCAGTGTTGGACTGCAGACTGACTGACTGACTGGATGGAAGGATGGTGGAGTGTTGGACTGCAGACTGACTGACTGACTGACTGGATGGAAGGATGGTGGAGTGTTGGACTGCAAACTGACTGACTGACTGACTGACTGACTGGATGGTGCAGTGTTGGACTGCAGACTGACTGACTGACTGACTGGATGGAAGGATGGTGGAGTGTTGGACTGCAGACTGACTGACTCACTGACTGACTGACTGACTGACAGGATGGTGGAGTGTTGGACTGCAGACTAGTGACTGACTGACTGACTGACAGGATGGTGGAGTGTTGGACTGCAGACTGACTGACTGACTGACAGGATGGTGGAGTGTTGGACTGCAGACTGACTGACTGACTGACTGACTGGATGGTGCAGTGTTGGACTGCAGACTGACTGACTGACTGACTGACAGGATGGTGGAGTGTTGGACTGCAGACTGACTGACTGACTGACTGACTGACTGACTGACTGGATGGTGCAGTGTTGGACTGCAGACTGACTGACTGACTGACTGGATGGTGCAGTGTTGGACTGCAGACTCACTGACTGACTGACTGACTGACAGGATGGTGGAGTGTTGGACTGCAGACTGACTGACTGACTGACTGGATGGTGCAGTGTTGGACTGCAGACTGACTGACTGACTGACTGGAAGCAGTGTTGGACTGCAGACTACTGACTGACTGGAAGCAGTGTTGGACTGCAGACTACTGACTGACTGACTGGAAGCAGTGTTGGACTGCAGACTACTGACTGACTGACTGGAAGCAGTGTTGGACTGCAGACTACTGACTGACTGACTGGAAGCAGTGTTGGACTGCAGACTAGTGACTGACTGACTGACTGACTGGAAGCAGTGTTGGACTGCAGACTAGTGACTGACTGACTGACTGGAAGCAGTGTTGGACTGCAGACTAGTGACTGACTGACTGACTGGAAGCAGTGTTGGACTGCAGACTAGTGACTGACTGACTGACTGGAAGCAGTGTTGGACTGCAGACTAGTGACTGACTGGAAGGTGCAGTTTGTGAAAGCACTGAAACCGCCTGAGCGCTCCAGTCAATTAGAGAGAACTAATTGTGTCCCTCACACATCATAGCTCACAGTACAGCACCAGGCCTTAGCACATTTCTCTCTTTCTCCCTCTCCATCTTGTTCTCTCATTTTTATTCTTATTTCATCCTTTCTCTTTTCTTATTTTTCTCTCTCAGTGAGTTACAGTGAGTTACTCTGTCTACATCTAATAATATGGTTAATTAGTGAGTTACTCTGTTTACATCTAATAATATGGTTAATTAGTGAGTTACTCTGTCTACATCTAATAATATGGTTAATTAGTGAGATAATCTGTCTACATCTAATAATATGGTTAGTTATTGAGATAATCTGTCTACATCTAATAATATGGTTAGTTAGTGAGATAATCTGTCTACATCTAATAATATGGTTAGTTATTGAGATAATCTGTCTACATCTAATAATATGGTTAATTAGTGAGTTACTCTGTCTACCTCTGTCTATCTAATAATATGGTTTATTTAGTAAGTGGGGAATGAAAAACAAAGATATACACTGAGTGACCAAAACATTAAGAACACCTTTCTAATATTGAGTTGCAACCCCCCTCCTCAATTCGTTGGAGCATGGACTACAAGATGTCAAAAGTGTTCCACAGGGATGCTGTCCAATGTTGACTCCAATGCTTCCTACAGTTGTGTCAAGTTGGCTGGATGTCCTTTGTGTGGTCTTGAAACACACAGAAAACTGTTGAGTGTGAAAAACCCAGCAGCCTTGCAGTTCACGACAAAAACCAGTACGCCTGGCACCTACAACCATAACCCGTTCAAATGCACTTCAATCTTTTGTCTTGTCCATTCACCCTCTGAACGGCACACATACACTATCCATGTTGCAATTGTCTCAATAATTAAATTATTATTTAACCTGTCTCCTCCCCTTCATCTACACTGATTGAAGTGGATTTAACAAGTGACATCAATAAGGGATCATATCTTTCACCTGGATAGTCCATGTCATGGAAAGAGCAGATGTTCTTAATGTTTTGTCCACTCAGTGTAGTTGTGGAACAGACAAACGTCTGCTTCCCAAATGGAACCCTATTCCCTTTGTAGTTTACTACTTTTGACAAGAGCTATTTGGCCCGAGTGGCGCAGCAGTTTAAGGCACTGCATCTCAGTGCTAGAGGCATCACTACAGACCCTGGTTCGATTCCAGGCTATATCACAACCGTCCGTGATTGGGATTCCCATAGGGCGGCGCACAATTGTCACAGCGTCATTAGGGTTTGGCCGGGGTTGGACGTTATGTAAATAAGAATTTGTTCTTAACTGACTTGCCTAGTTAAATAAAGGTTAAAAAATAAAAATGTTGTGCACTATAAAGGGAATAGGATGCCATTTGGGACACAGTTGAAGTGTTGGTTGTTATATCATACCAGTTGGGCATCAGAGCATTCTCCTTCCCTCGGAACATAATGCCAACATTGGTGGCATGGTCCCTGGATGAGTAGAAGTCAGTGTAGTCACCTGTGTGTGTGGTTATATATAGATGCATGTTTGTGTGTGTGATGGAGAGAGAGAAAGAGGGCAATTAAGTGACACTGTTAAATATGTACAGTGAACCAATGATCAGCCTTCAGAACCTTTTTTATATCAACATTTAGATAGCAAACAAATCTCTCAATCACTAGTACATTTATATTGGTTAACAGCGCCCCCTCTTGTTCAAGCATCATACAAACACCTCAATTGCATTGTCTTGACTTGCGTCCTCTCTCCTCGCTTCCTTCTCAAACACATTGGATGACCCTCTCATCTGATACAGGGTCAGATTTTGTTTAATACCCCTAAGAGTTAAAGTTAGCAATGGCATAGCCGTAATCTGATCCTAGATCTATGCTTAGGGACAATTGTAGGATACATCAAGTTCGGTGAAGAGACAGGAGGAGTGAAATATGGGGTGCATGTCAATAGTCTAAAGTGGCTTCCTCTCCTTGCCTCCTGTCCTACTGTTGAACAACTCACCTATATCAGCAGGCAGATGCATCATGGCTGAACTCTGATGGAAAAACGCCCTGAGACATATAAACACACACAGACATTATAGAAACGTAAACATGCTACAAACCATGATAGAAAATAAAAGGATAAGGGAATACAAGAAAATAATATGATTTTGATTGCGGCCAAAAAAACATATCCTAAACAATTAATACATTAATTCAATATATTTGACATGATCCTAATTTGCCAAACTGTTGAAGTGTTATAGAAGTACTATAGAAGTGCTATAAATTCTAGAAGTGTTATTGAATATAGAAGTGCTATAGAATATAGAAGTGCTTCTTACATATGGCAAAATCCAATAAATAAATGTAAAAAAGTGCTACAGAAGTGCTGGAGGCTGACCTGCTCCTGAGGCTGACGTCGTCTCTGAGCGTGGTCTCGTTGGCAGACAGCAGCTGCTGTAGACTCCTCCTGGCCTCCCTCCATGCCTCGTACCCCAGACCCATGAAGGCATTCAGGGTCGGCTAGTCGAGAGGTTGGAACATATGATGGAGGAAACGCATAAAAATCTAAAGTATTATTTGATACTGTATATAGCCCTCATAACAAGTACCCAGCCTGGACCCCCAAGGAGCAAGTAATCAATCAATCAATCAAGTTTATTTTATATAGCCCTTCGTACATCAGCTAATATCTCGAAGTGCTGTACAGAAACCCAGCCTAAAACCCCAAACAGCTAGTAATGCAGGTGTAGAAGCACGGTGGCTAGGAAAAACTCCCTAGAAAGGCCAAAACCTAGGAAGAAACCTAGAGAGGAACCAGGCTATGAGGGGTGGCCAGTCCTCTTCTGGCTGTGCCGGGTGGAGATTATAACAGAACTATGCCAAGATGTTCAAAAAAGTGACAAGCATGGTCAAATAATAATCATAAATAATTTTCAGTTGGCTTTTCATAGCCGATCATTAAGAGTTGAAAAACAACAGGTCTGGGACAGGTAACAGCACAGCGGCAAGGAAAAACAACAGGTCTGGGACAGGTAACAGCACAGCGGCAAGGAAAAACAACAGGTCTGGGACAGGTAACAGCACAGCGGCAAGGAAAAACAACAGGTCTGGGACAGGTAACAGCACAGCGGCAAGGAAAAACAACAGGTCTGGGACAGGTAACAGCACAGCGGCAAGGAAAAACAACAGGTCTGGGACAGGTAACAGCACAGCGGCAAGGAAAAACAACAGGTCTGGGACAGGTAACAGCACAGCGGCAAGGAAAAACAACAGGTCTGGGACAGGTAACAGCACAGCGGCAAGGAAAAACAACAGGTCTGGGACAGGTAACAGCACAGCGGCAAGGAAAAACAACAGGTCTGGGACAGGTAACAGCACAGCGGCAAGGAAAAACAACAGGTCTGGGACAGGTAACAGCACAGCGGCAAGGAAAAACAACCTAAAAGGAAGAAGCTTCCAGAGGAAACAGGCAGGTTTGTAAGTTGAATGCAAGTCCAATTTGTTTTGACGTTGGTTTGGGGGCGGCTCTCACTCATGCAAGCAGGTCCCTTCATTGACGCCCCCAGGGGTGGAAATGGGGGGAACCGGGTTCCAGGAGTGAAAATATCCTTGGGGGAACCTGTGCATTTAAGATTGAATTCAAGGAGTGAAATCATGACAGAATATATTCTTCTTATTCTTTAATTTCCTGTTGATGCCTCGTGTGATTTCAACACCATGATGAGCCTTTCTCTCCTTGTCTCATTCCACTATCAGCACTAATGTGACAGAACTGGACAGGCGAAAGCCAATTCCCAGTAGGAATTCACCATTGTGCTTTAACCGATCCTGTTATGTCAGAGCAGCAGCCAGCTGAAGGGGGGAGACAGTTGGGAGACAGCAGCACACAAGGCCTCCAGACAATAGTGGTATTAGGGACCCATTCATAGGCAGAGGGCGAGAGGTTACACTCCAAACCAATTCACACTACTAGCTTGTAGATTTAATGTACTGTAAAGTCCACAATATATGAAGCATACATCCTAGTTGATGACTCGATTATGACACTGGTATGGATTTTCTCAAGGAAGAAAAGCAGGGCATCGTGGCCATTGAATAGGCCTACCCTCCTAGCATACTGCACTATTGGCTACATAAGGTAGACACGTAGCTATAAGTAAACTAGTGGCGATACATAGTAAACGTGCCATGTTACATTACCAGGTGAAAGCATAATATTGCCATCAGTACCGATAAGAAATATCAACCATCAATACGAGGCATTGAGGAGCATTATACATTTTGATGGCCTTACCTGGTCAAACACATCCTGGTGATTGGAGAGCACAGGACCTCTGAAGAGTGACTTTATAACGCTCAAATCCAGAATCTGATCTCCAATAGCAACCCCAATCCGGTGCCTGGACTGAGAGTGACACGAGACATGTGAAAACAGTAAACAGGAATGAAATACCAAAATGGAACGATATTGGAGAAGCTAACGTTACTTTGTAAACTACAATGTTTCATCCAAGAGAACTTCACGTTTCCACAGTGGTTTGTAACATTGTATCCCAAGAAAATCAATTTACATGCCCTAGTTTTATGGCACAGGAGACGGTGTAGGAAAACCGATCCAACTAAAAGTACAACACATTTATCGTTATACTCACATTATCCGGTGTCGAGAACACGCCATACGGTAAATTGTGATAGGAGAAGTCGGACTTTTCGTCAATTTTTACAAAAGACATTTTGAAATTGCAGTTGTACTCCGGTATACTCTCCAAGGTAAGCAGCAGCGTGAGTAACTTCTTCCAGATGTTGACCGCAGCCATAGGACAGACCGCCTCCCACAGAATGAACCAACGACCAATAGAAAACGCTCTCTTATATCCACCCTTTTTCAAGAACTGTTAATAACCCCAAAACGGGTTGAAAATGACTCAGCAAAAATGATGCGGTCTAGAACTGATTACCCTTTATTGGTTGGGATGTGATAAATATTACCCTATTAAAAAAGTTGCGAGTGACGTTATTTTGTGATATCAATGAAGTAGACTGTTAATAAGCTGCGTTTACACAGGCAGCACAATTCTGATCTTTTCCCCACTAATTGGTATTTTGATCAATCATAAAATCTTTTGTCGTATTTTTCAGAGCTGATCTGACTGGTCAAAATGCAAATGAGTAATACATAAATAACCAGAATTGGGCTGCCTGTGTAAAGGCATTATATGACAGTACTCATTAACATCCAAAACCACTTTCTGGACCTTAATTTGGTTTCTGAGAAAATTGTACCAAATGCATAACCGTTTCAAATTTTCTAAAATGTGTTAGAGCTTTATTCAGATCAAAGTTAAGACAGTGAATAAACTAACATAAATACAGAACAATAGATTCAGGTCATACTGTGCACCCATAAATGAACTTTATAATCCTCCTCAAACGCACAACCGGAAACATGCATACAGGCTATTCATAATCATATGATAAACATAAAACATACTCTTTTACACAGCAGATCACACACAGTCTTTAAAATGACTGAATTATACAAAGAGGTCTGGGAGCAACGACGCAATGCTTGTTTCTGCTCTCAGGCTGATAATGTAAAACACAATCTGTCCGGTCGTCTTTGTCAGGCTACATACAGTCCAAAAGGACGAATGGAAAGATCCTTGATGCTTTTTAACATGCTTGTTTTTTGTATTTTTTTTTAACACCAGAAAAGCACAGCCTTTCCAGTAGTACCCAACAAAGTAATTAAAGCCCAATTAATCACTCTAAATATTGTAACTGTTTAAATCTTCAGATTTTTCATAAACCACAACATTTAAGGGATAAAATAATTAAAACTACAAAAGGAAACAGGTTAAGTAAAAATACATTTACAAAGATTTTTTTTGTTGCAGCTGGCATGCATGATTTTAAAGGGTCCGATGGGAACGGAGCGTTGCTCACATAAACAACTTCAAATCAAAAGAGGAAACGGAGAAACGAAAAGGTGGTCGATGGTTCATCTAAAACCGCAGGCTTCCGGGTGGACATCAATTCGCGGCAAACCCGTTTTCAGATCTTCTGTATCTTCTCCCCGACGCAGACAGGGTTCGCTTTCCTGATCTTCTCCGCTGCGTCGGCCTTGTAGTTGAAAGTGCAGTTGTGGACGTCTGAGTACCGGTGCATGCTGCAGAACACGTTGCCGCACCGGCAGTCGAAGCCTGGGTACACAGACGGAAGAGTTGGAAGGTAAAAAAAAAAGAAAGAAAATGCCTGACCGCCAAATGTATCTCCAGGATTGCAAGTGCATACAGACAGACAAAGAAAATGGGAACTATTGCACTAAGCCAACAGGAGAATGTGTCAGAACCATACCCGTGAGGCCGACTTTCTTGCGGCAGGAGAAGCAGCGATTCTTCTTGGCGGCTTTGGGTTCATCTGAGTCCGAGGGTTTGTCCTGTCCGTCTACCGAGGCCTGGTCCGTGTCCTCGGATACCGATACAGACACTGGATGGATCACACAGAACAACAACATTACAGTCTCGCCTTCTCAGCTCAGCAATACTACTGCAGCTTTAAAGGAATACCCAATACCCATGCTTTTCAGGTGACGGCACTACATTTCACTGTGCTATAGACTAACGCTTCCATCACACCGACAGCGTCATTGCATTTTGGTACACCAGAATTACATTCATTTCCAATGAAAACGCTGCGTTTGCCTTGCAGCATTGCGTTGCAGAGGCAGTTGCAGTGCGTTCGGTGTGGTGCATACCTTGGATTTATCGGTGTCAAACTGTCTGCGTAGACGACATGGCAGAAATGGTAGCAGAAGGTGAATGTTGAACATTCGGAGCATACATATCCAGATGGTGCATACTATTTTGTGTAAGGATGCTGTCAGTGTGATCGAAGCGGAAGCCTAGTACGCTTGTTGTCACGTAACATATTTTCAGTAAGAAATAGAAAACAGCCGGAACATTATGCTGACATTTTTACAACGCATTTGCTTTTCTTTGGTTAGATTCACTTTTGAACATAATGGGTAGAAAAGCTTAGCTTATCTGGCACAAAGCCAGCGCCCTTTCCCTGTCATGGTGAAGAGAAGTCACAACACAACAGAAGTGACTGGGTTATTGCATGGTGCCAGTACTTGCCTTTGGGTAAACGTATTCACACAGTAAGCATTCAACTGTAAGAATGAAGTGTTAAAGTACTAACCAGTTCCTTTATTGTTCGTTTCTTGATATTTTTTCCTCCTATTAACAAAGTAAACATTTTTATATACACGTGTCCTTTTTAAGTTTATACAAACCCCATATTGTACAGTCTTGACCATATGGATATGAAGGGATGATTTTTAGAAGGGGCCTGAAGATTGGGACTGTGTCCCAGTCCTCTCAAACAGCATCCTTTCTTCATTACCTTTGAATAGTACTGGATGAGGTTTCTAAAATACCCTTTCACGCATCGTGACATGGAAGATCAGTGGTCGTGGAGGAAAGGAGATAAGGAAAGGTAGCCATTGGGATTAAGAAGAAACCAAACGGAAGGAAATGTACCGAAACGGGGAGTACCTGAACTTGTCCAATAAGAAACGCTTGTTTTTGTTTTCCATTGCAAAACATTTTGCTACGATGTGCACCTGAATACGACCCAGGTGTTGGCCACCCTTGGTACAGGGGAAGCAGCTAGCAGCTGTTCTCAGACTCACCGCTCTCTAGAACTCACTCAATCCACCCTCTAAAAGCTTATAAGCCATTATAACAACCATTGACAGCCGTCTGTTCTGTCTGTGTGCGTCCCAAAAAGGCACCCTATTCCCTATATAGACAGTAGTGCACTACTTTAGACCAGATCCCCATAGGCCATGGTCAAAAATAGTGCACTACACATAGGGAATAGGGTGCCATCTGTCGTGATTATCCTCACTCACCCTTCTCTCCATCTGGCTCCTCTAGCTTCCTCTTGCGAGAGCTGTCCTCTGGGGCAGGCCTTCTGACTGACTTTCTGTCCTGGCTATCCTGGCTTCTCACTGGCTGACTGTCCTGTCTATCAGGGCAAGTCCCTGAGCTACCTGCTGTGCTGGGCTCCTGCTGTTCACTTTCTACAGCTGCGCTACATGGTGATCGCTCTGCACACAGACACACACAGAGACGTACACACAGACATACACACACACAGACACCCACTTAGGCACACACACAAACTTTAGCGACTGGTTTGTAATTCAAGACTAAAAGCTTAACACTTTGGGGTATTTTCTACCCTTCTAACACTGTTCCTATTTAATAAATGTTGAATAGGGTGTATGTACTGTAACTGTTCTAGAAGCCAGAAACACTAGAGAACTATAGGTTATGACTGTAACCCCGGTTCTCTGATAGTATGAATGAGGTATTTCACTATGGGATACAGTGTATTCGTCAGAAACCTTACTACATTACGCCAGCCATGATTGGCTGGACGTCGGGAAAGGGTGTCCCTCCTACCCTATAAAGAGCCCAACGCAACGTCTCTGAGTCATTCAAGAATAAGCCACATCTTCCCCGCTCATGCAAGGAGGCTGTTCTGGTGAAATACCTCACTCATACTATCAGAGACACTCCAATTTGCTTACCGCCCCAACAGGGCCACAGACGACGCAATCACACTGCACACTGCCCTAACCCATCTGGACAAGAGGAATACCTATGTGAGAATGCTGTTCATCGACTACAGCTCAGCATTTAACACCATAGTACCCTCCAAACTCGTCATCATGCTTGAGACCCTGGGTCTCGACCCCGCCCTGTGCAACTGGGTCCTGGACTTCCTGACGGGCCGCCCCCAGGTGGTGAGGGTAGGTAACATCTCCACCCCGCTGATCCTCAACACTGGGGCCCCACAAGTGTGTTCTCAGCCCTCTCCTGTACTCCCTGTTCACCCACGACTGCGTGGCCATGCAATCCTCCAACTCAATCATCAAGTTTGCAGACGACACTACAGTGGTAGGCTTGATTACCAACAACGACAAGACGGCCTACAAGGAGGAGGTGAGGGCCCAAACAAAGGAGATGATTGTGGACTTCAGGAAACAGCAGAGGGAGCACCCCCCTATCCACATTGACGGGACAGTAGTGGAGAGGGTAGACCATTTTAAGTTCCTTGGCGTACACATCACGGACAAACTGAAATGGTCCACCCACACAGACAGCGTGGTGAAGAAGACGCAGCAGCGCCTCTTCAACCTCAGGAGGCTGAAGAAATTCACTCAAACTCAAACTTTTACAGGTGCACAATCGAGAGCATCCTGTTGGGCTGTATCACCGCCTGGTACGGCAACTGCTCCGCCCACAAGCGGAAGGCTCTTCAGAGGGTATTGAGGTCTGCACAACGCATCACCGGGGGCAAACTACCTGCCCTCCAGGACACCTACAGCACCCGATGTCACAGGAAGGCCATAAAGATCATCAAGGACAACAACCACCCGAGCCACTGCCTGTTCACCCCGCTATCATCCAGAAGGCGAGGTCAGTACAGGTGCATCAAAGCAGGGACCGAGAGACTGAAAAACAGCTTCTATCTCAAGGCCATCAGACTGTTACAGTCATCACTAACATTGAGTGGCTGGTGCCAACATACTGACTCAACTCCAGCCACTTTAATAATGGAAAAATGTATGTAATAAATGTATCACGAGCCACTTTAAATAATGTTTACATACCCTACATTACTCATCTCATATGTATATACTGTACTCTAAACCACCTACTGCATCTTGCATATGCCATTCGGCCATCACTCATTCATTTATTTTTTTTATGTACATATTCTTTTTCATTCCTTTACACTTGTGTGTATAAGGTAGTTGTTGTGAAATTGTTAGGTTAGATTACTCGTTGATTATTACTGCATTGTCGGAACTAGAAGCACAAGCATTTCGCTACACTCGCATTAACATCTGCTAACCATGTGTATGTGACAAATAAAATTAGATTTGAACTGTTCTAGAAGAGGGTAGACAGAAACACTAGAGAACCAGTGTAACTGTTCTAGAAGAGGGTAGACAGAAACACTAGAGAACCAGTGTAACTGTTCTAGAAGAGGGTAGACAGAAACACTAGAGAACCAGTGTAACTGTTCTAGAAGAGGGTAGACAGAAACACTAGAGAACCAGTGTAACTGTTCTAGAAGAGGGTAGACAGAAACACTAGAGAACCAGTGTAACTGTTCTAGAAGAGGGTAGACAGAAACACTAGAGAACCAGTGTAACTGTTCTAGAAGAGGGTAGACAGAAACACTAGAGAACCAGTGTAACTGTTCTAGAAGAGGGTAGACAGAAACACTAGAGAACCAGTGTAACTGTTCTAGAAGAGGGTAGACAGAAACACTAGAGAACCAGTGTAACTGTTCTAGAAGAGGGTAGACAGAAACACTAGAGAACCAGTGTAACTGTTCTAGAAGAGGGTAGACAGAAACACTAGAGAACCAGTGTAACTGTTCTAGAAGAGGGTAGACAGAAACACTAGAGAACCAGTGTAACTGTTCTAGAAGAGGGTAGACAGAAACACTAGAGAACCAGTGTAACTGTTCTAGAAGAGGGTAGACAGAAACACTAGAGAACCAGTGTAACTGTTCTAGAAGAGGGTAGACAGAAACACTAGAGAACCAGTGTAACTGTTCTAGAAGAGGGTAGACAGAAACACTAGATAACCAGTGTAACTGTTCTAGAAGAGGGTAGACAGAAACACTAGAGAACCAGTGTAACTGTTCTAGAAGAGGGTAGACAGAAACACTAGAGAACCAGTGTAACTGTTCTAGAAGAGGGTAGACAGAAACACTAGAGAACCAGTGTAACTGTTCTAGAAGAGGGTAGACAGAAACACTAGAGAACCAGTGTAACTGTTCTAGAAGAGGGTAGACAGAAACACTAGAGAACCAGTGTAACTGTTCTAGAAGAGGGTAGACAGAAACACTAGAGAACCAGTGTAACTGTTCTAGAAGAGGGTAGACAGAAACACTAGAGAACCAGTGTAACTGTAATCCAGCAGGAGAGGATTGTGTCTGAAATCCTTCCTGAAATCCCTAGGCTGAACTTTGGGCTTTCTCTACTACCAATCTCTAAGCAAATAGAGATGGGACAACAATGTGTGTGTGTGTGTAAAACCACCCCACGGACTGAGATTGACTGCAAGAGAGTATGAGGTGAAGGGTTCCCATGGTAGTGAACCCACATTTGGTGTGTGCGTGTGTGTGTGTGTGTGTGTGTGTGTGTGTGTGAGACCTCAGGCTATTCACAGGAACATGAGAGGGTAGCAAAGCAACAGCACTATTGTCTGAATCCTAACTTGAGTCGCCTGCATAACTCAAGTCTTTTATGTACACCATGCATTGATGTCAATGAGAAGACATGTAAATTGTGCATTCAATTCAATGACATCTAGCACAGAAATGTGAGTTACACGCGCAGATCTCAAATGAGGATTGACTCGTCCCTATGAGAAAAGGTTTGTGTGAAACGCACTGGTAATACACACCCTGTATCTCTTCTGTTTTCAGGTCTTCTTCAGAGGTGGCTGTACTCTCCTCTTCTGAATGAGTAGCTGGTGCTGTCGTTAAAAGTGACTGGCTAGATACAACCCTGGGAAGAAAAAAATGTAAGTGTTCAATTAGTCTAAAGCATGATCCATCAGTTGGTAGTCTAGATTAGAAGACTAGACTAGCTATATACAGTATTATGAAAATGATACACTTGAAGACTTCAATTTAATCCTATTCAGGATTTTTCTGAAAATGCACTGAAGGAAGAAAGCTGACTGTAAAATCCAATGACATGCGGCTCATTGTCATCAACTATGGCAATCATATTACAAAGCATTTCACCACTAAAGCCCACCTCACTGTCAGACAGTCAGAATGATTGGCATTCACATTTGAGTCATTTAGCAGACACTCTTATCCAGAAAGACTTAGTTAGTGGCAGCTGTCCACTGTGGCTTCATAATAGGGTCTCTGTGTGGTTATAGATAGAGCTACAAGCTTTCAATGTTGAAGCAATAGAAAGTATTAAAAATGGATAAAACCATAACGACCGTAGAGAAATGAGCAGAACTCAATTCTATACAGTGATGTTTTTATTTCAAATCATTTCCTGTGGGTTTGAGAAAACAGTGTCCCTGTAGATTTCGGCAGGGCTAGGTATGGTACAGAGAGACAAAGACAGAGCTCATTAGATAACCACAGAAGGTCTCGTGTCTTTAACGCGCACACTGGGAAACGGACATGGCAAGTGGAATCTGTCTCATAGAAGAGACAGAAGCGTCCAGGGAGATGACATCACACTATTCAGACAGAACTATAGAGGATTGACTTCCTTGTACTGTACTTCAATGGGGTACAGGAAGACCATGGTGCAAAAATAACCTTCCCTTCCGCAGAGAAACCACTTAATGATTGACACACTCATTTAAAATGACACAATATCTTTGAATTTTGTAACAGGAAATAAATGATCCAGGTTTAAAATAATATTAAACCCTGGGAATCCACAGTAATACTAGCCTTGACCGTACGTAGTAAGCAATGCAAGAACTACAAATAGCGACGCAAAATGATTCTACTTAGTTGTGTAGCAAAAATACTCAGACATGTGCAGCCCCACAATTAAAAACTGGTGTGCAAGTATGCAGGATTGCCATGATGTGTTTTTTTGGGCATTGCGTACGTACAGTAATAACTATGTCTTTATAGAAAGGGCTATGTATGTCTAGTGTACCTACGTTTCACATAGGCTACGTTATTACATTCATTTCCACATGGCCTGTGTATCCTATACTGTATGTTGCATGGCTGGCTTGGCAGCTACACTGTAGACATGGTGGTGTGATCATGCTTATAGCGTGTTTCAGAGAAGAGCAGCTCTATACCTACTGTACCTGTTCATCCTGGTGTCTGTGTGGGTCGTGGCTGACGGCACGTCTACAGTACTGCTCTCTGAGCACTGGGCTAGGAGGGACTCCCCCAGGCTGCTAACCGCCGCCGAGGACGACACTGCAATGACAACACACGTTTCAATCAGAGCAGTCCCAAAACAGAGAGGAAGAGGCAAAGCGAGAGGGACAACTGGGCCCAAAATCTGTCTTCTCCAGCAGGTGCTGTTTTTATTTAATTTTTCACTCACCAAGCAAGGAGTTTTTGTATGTAGGTCAATGAGTGTAGAATTTGATAGAATCTTACCCTGATGAAGACAGCTTGTCTGTTGAAACGTTGGATATTACGTTATTAAATTATTGGATCCTCCTAAATGTTTCAAGTGTTCTACTCTGCCAGCCAGCACCTCTCCTAAATAGGTGTGCGTTTTTTGCCCCTTGTAGAATTTGATTAACATAAAATGTAATGGCTTATTTGATTGAATATAGATTTTATAATGCTTAGGTTGTTACGAGTGTACTGACATCCCGGAAACTTAGAGAAAAAAATACATTATATTGGAGTTGTGCTTGTTGTTCATACAGGCATCTGCCCTCTCATTGGCTAGAATGGGCCAACTTGATCTTGCCTCCTCCCGACTGCCTTCCATTTTTAAGACATTTCTTTTAATTGGGTATCTGCTCAATATAATGGATAATCTGTGGCAAGTCACTCACTCAAACGAGACACTATCTAAAGTTAGTCACTGTCTGGTGTTACTGTCGCTATCATTAGTCTTTCAGACAAACTTCAGTTGTTTTTTGTAAACTGACTTGATTGTGAAATAGTAAGTCCCAAACACCAGCAATTGTGCTCACTCAGTCAAAAGGGTCAGTGTCAATATTTCGGTCTAACAGGTCTTTTTTGATTGATTAACTAAATGATCATCAATAAGATACTAAAAAGCTCTGTGGAATTTCTTTCCTACTCACCTGGTGGACTGACTCGTCCATTGTTGTTTTGTCTCTGGAGGAAGTCCTTGTAGCACATCGAACACATGCCATTGTTTCGCGGGTTGCTGTAGAAACCGCAGCCAGTAGTGCAGAGCAGCGGCCCTTGGTTCTGGTTGGTCTCCTGGGCCATGTCCCTCCTATGGAGGTCAAGAGGGGAGAGTTCAAAGGTCAATATGGCTATCACGCCATTTCAGTATTGGCTGCTGCCTAGGTCTAAAACATGCTTAGGTATTGGTGAAAGCCAAAGGCTAGTTTCTTGAAAAGAGAGCGGAGATGCCCAGTGTGCTGTTGCAAAAGGCTATACCACTTAGCACACACTTTTATCCAAGGTGACTTTTAGAATAAGTATGTGATCCTTGTGGTAATTGAACACACACCTGTGGTGTTGCTAGTGCCATACACTTACCAACTGAGACACACAGGACCGGAAGGAAGGAAGATTGGCTAGAGATTAGAAGACAGCCGGCTGTAGCATTGAAAGTGGTGTAAACCAAAACAAGTTGGTCACAATTCCCTAGACTTGGACTCACAAGTTCTAGAAGTTGTTTGTTGCATCACAATGCCTGAGCATTCTATGGCAACACAATGACCTAAGCACTGAAAATGTATAATCACTGGTACTTAGGTTATCTGATATTAACACATGAGAGCTATGTAGGTTAATTGCTGAAAGTGGAAGATAAAAGTAGCTACTACTAATCTGTGTCTTTGGTCACGCCCAATCTCTGACCGACCGACTGCTGAGTGTGTATGGTGTAACTCTCACTTCTGTTTCTCTGGGCCAGCCTGCCCTTGTAAGGCAGTCAAAACAACATATAGCCTAAGCGCAGAGTTAAAATGTGCTGTATTAAAAATCAGACGAGAAACCTAAGCCTCACACTCAGTCTCCTGTATAACTAGTGACAGGCTGACACAGACTGAGGGTAAGAAGAGGGGTAGGGAATGAGGCTGCTTATGTCACCAGTACAACTGGATATGGGTGACCTAAAGACTAAGACTAGAGAGCAGAGAGACTAACTACAGGTCAAATACAGCCTAGAGACAGAGAGACTAGAGAGCAGAGTGTAACTACAGGTCAAATACAGCCTAAAGACTAGAGAGCATAGAGACTAACTACAGGTCAAATACAGCCTAGAGACAGAGAGACTAACTACAGGTCAAATTCAGCCTAGAGACAGAGAGACTAACTACAGGTCAAATACAGCCTAGAGACAGAGAGACTAGAGAGCATAGAGACTAACTACAGGTCAAATACAGCCTAGAGACAGAGACTAAACTACAGGTCAAATACAGCCTAGAGACAGAGAGACTAACTACAGGTCAAATACAGCCTAGAGACAGAGAGACTAGAGAGCATAGAGACTAACTACAGGTCAAATACAGCCTCGGCGTAGGCTAACAACTGTTGATTTACAGCTCACCTTTTTTGTTATACACTAGGCCGGGATTCCCCAACTGACAGGCCGCAGTTCAATTTATTTGCCCCCCCACCCACCAAGTTTTCTGAGCAAGAAAAAGGGACATAAAAGACTAAAACACCAGCAAATCAGCTCTAAATTCATTTGAGATATTTTTCAAAGAATTTCCACACATAAAGAGATATGTGATCATACACAAATGTAAGCAAGGTTTGAAATTACTATTTTAGTCAAATGATAACTGTTTGAGCTTCTTGCAGTCAATTTGCACGTTTACAATAATTATGTTCTGGCCCCCTGACCATCTGCCTGCTGCTGAATCTAGTTGATGATCCCTGCACTGGGCTACATAATTGGGACTAATACATTCTATGCGGCCTCATTTTCTGTGCGGGGAACAGCATTAGGCCTAATTTGATACAGGCTACTGCTCCATAGCCAAGTTGATAGCCTACACTCTTTGTAACACTTAGGCTACTATGTCAAAACATCAAAGAAGCCACAGAAATGAAAACTCTGCTGATGTGGCATAAGCTACATAAGGATGCATCCCAAATTACATTATATTAGGCCCTGCTCAAAAGTAGTGCACTATATTTTTATGTATTTAACCTTTATTTAACTAGGCAAGTCAGTTAAAAACAAATTCTTATTTACAATGATGGCCTACACCGACCAAACCCGGGCAACGCTGGACCAATTGTTGCCGCCCTATGGGACTTCCAATCACTGCCGGTTGTGATACAGCCTGGAATCAAATCAGAGTGTCGGTAGTGACGCCTCTAGCACCGAGATGCAGTGCCTTAGACCGCTGCACCACTCGGGAGCCCAAATATAGGGAATAGGGTGCCATTTGGGACGTAGTCTAAACTAAGCCTGGATATGGTAACACTGATCTGGGTAGTAGTGATGTAATGGTGCATCTGCTGGGTTGGACATCTGGTGTATGGTTTAGTACACTGCCATTTCCTCCATGGGAGACAGGATAGGGAGGGCTGCTTCACTACCCTGAGAATGCATAGGAAAATATACAGAAAGCATAACAAGTTTAAGAGAGCGTGGACGTGTGACGCCAAAGTGCCGTCAGCATCGTACTGGGCTCCTAACGTATTACGGAGAAGACATCATTTGACTTCACCATCCTAATTCTATCTTTTACATAAACAGAGTGATTTGACAGAGAGAGAGACCGAGACAGAGAGACAGAATAATCCAGTGGTAATCTCAGGGACTGTCTTTAATCAGGGTGGATAGCAACCACTCACAGAGGGGCTGAAATACCAAGATTACCATGGTGAAAAGAAAGCGAGCGATACAACAGCAGGTTAACTCAATGAAGATCATGCTAACAGTGAGCTGAGATTCACGCTCTTTCTATTGCTACAGCCTGAAACCATAGACCGCCTATAGGCTCTCCTTTTGCTCAGGTCCTGTGCCACGTTCAGAATTTGTGCCGTGCCTGTGTTATTTTTCTCCTTTGATCTGAAATAGCATCCTGGTGGAAGTGGAAGAGACATTCTAAGTAAGCATTCCGTTGGACGGTGTATATCATGTGTATCCTGTATATACGACTAATACAACTTATCCAGAGCCCATATTTATGAAGTGTCTGATCTAGGATCAGATCCTGCCTGTCCATAATAATTTGATTCATTATGATCTGAAAGGCTAAACTGATCCTAGATCAACACTCCTACTTTGAGACACTTGATAAATACAGGCTTCGATCTCAGGTTCCGCAGATCAGCACCATTCCATTCTGTCCTTCTCAATATTACTGTAATTAAAGTCCCTCCTCGCTCCCCTTCCTTACACCAATCATTGCCCCATTTCTCTACCCCTGCCCCCTTGATGCCAATCTCCAGATTAATTACAGTGAGATTTCATGATGGCCTCCTCTAGTCGAGATTACATAACATAATCTGCCATTTAAAATCTACAATAATAACAATCCCACACAAACACGTGAGAGAGAAACTCACACACACATATTTGACTTTCTTCTCCAACACTTTGTTTTTGCATTATTTAAACCAAATTGAACATGTTTCATTATTTATTTGAGGCTAAATTGATTTTATTGATGTATTATATTAAGTTAAAATAAGTGTTCATTCAGTATTGTTGTAATTGTCATTATTACAAATAAATAAATTGGCCGATTAATCGGTATCGGCGTTTTTGGTACTCCAATAATCGGTATCGCCGTTGAAAAATCATAATCAGTAGACCTCTATTATGAAGTCCAGCTGAAGCCTTGTTGCACACAGCACAGCAGAGGCTAAGGACAGTGTTATGTAATTGGCCTAGTTGTGCAACCACAGTGAATCAGTTCAACAAAGACTGACACACAGTCACACATGACTATAGGCTACATGCTGACTCTCACACAGATAGGCCGATACCTTCACCTTGGCTGTGGAAATAACTATCTCCTCTACTAGCAAGGATGTCATCTGTGGGTATCAGCCAGGGACTTGTCATTGTCAACTGATTTCATTTATCTCAAATGGCATAATGTGGTTTGGGGGAACCAATATAACTAAATAACTGTTCTTATAGGCTGGTGTAATAGCCTACTAGTGTTGTTTGAATAGGCCAACACTATCCAAGTCACAGGAACCCATTGCCATAGGCTAGCCTACATCCACATGACATCACAGGTGTTAGCCTACATTACGATTTGACATTGGCTTTGTTTATTTAGCTAGTGAGCTATCATTTTAACTGAACAGCTGTCTTGCTACAGATCCAGCAACACTAGGTCTCGAGTAGTAGATGGACCTAGCAGCAACAGAGGAAGTATGGTTCCTGCATTGGGACTCAAAATAGTCTAATATAAGCTCTGAGATGCAACAAAGCGAAGGGCATTGTACTCTACCATCATAAAAGCTATTTGATTGTCCTAGTCCCAAGCACATTAGCTACAATATCAAACTGGGAAAATAAATGCTGCCATCAACTACACAACATTATCCAAACATATAATCAGACAATGAAAACTTGCAACAATGAACCTAGTCAGGAGCTCTTACAGTAGCTTGCAGTGAGTGTAGTAAATTGCGGTTCAAATCACATGGAACAGTGTGAAAAAGGTTGTTGTAAATCCCCAGCCTAGCCTGTATTATCGTTTTACTGCCTGTCTCAACAGTGCCCAGTATTGTTCAGATAAGTGCATCATTGTAACAGGCAATTTAGGCAGAGATAAATAACGTTGGTTGAGAATAAACCTGAAATGGGTGTCCATCACAATCATGTAACTTTGTATTGGACCAACCTCAAGAAACGTACCAATTTCCCTCTCTCTCCTTCTACTCCTCTCTTTCTCCGTCTCTACACCAGCATAGTACATCCGACATCATACGCAGAATGATCCCACAACGTAACGTACTCAACTGACTACACATAATCCATGGTCATTGGCTGTTTGTTTAGCAAACCACGCCCATATATTTGATCGTCTTGCACAAATTAAACGTCAATCATTTACAGCCTTTTAAAAACACAGCTGGTTGGACAGGGTATGTGAAAGTTTACACCCCCCACCAGAAAACAAGTATAATAACAAATGGTCCCAGACAAAGTATTGTAACCAGCCATAACGTAAATGTAATGTTAGCGACCTCTTAATTAGCTGCCATTTATCAGTGTAACGTTAAGCAAACGTTATCTACTGTACGTCTAAGAAGTTGCCGACGTCAACATAATTATGTAGTTAACTGCCTATGCATCTCGTCTCCACTGACTTATTATAGTTAAAATCCTAATTTAAAAACAGGGCATGTAACATTGATTTTTTTAAGGTAGCTAGCTAACGTTAGCTAACATCAAGTGTTAAAGTTTCGTGCAGGCTAGCCGTCCTTGGATAAGTGGACACTAACCTAGTTTTCAAGGACCTAGGTCATACACTGTATGATACAGTTACAGTAGCTAACGACGTTAACTAGCTAGCTAACGTAGTAGCACTGGCAGGATAGTATATCGTATATATAGTCACACTAACGTTAGTTAGATAACTTATCTGTACCAGAACATTAGATGCTGTAGTTAAATAAAGATCCAAAGCATCATTAAAAGTTAGTGCGATATCTACTGGCTACCCAGACCTATCAGTAGCTAGCTTGTTTTAACTGACGTTGCCTTACCTTCTGTTTAACGTTACGTTTCTACTCTTAAGTAGCTAGCCCACGATAACTTTCTTGGACTTCGGAAAAGACTAGCTAGGTAAGAAAAACGAACGATATCTAACAACCACGATTGTAGGTTTGCTAACTCTACGCGGTGTTGTTGGGTCGGTCTTTTCTCGCCTCTTCCCTACCCCCAACCAGACACTGTCTATTTGTTACTTTTTTCACTTCAACTCCGACTGTAAAATTGGTGGTGACGACAATCCGCCACACGTCACTGGGCTGTCAAATAATGCCAGTGGGGTAGTGTGATAGCCATATAGATGATAATTATGTTATTGCAGTCTGTTTAATGATTGATTGGCAAATTAATTACGTGGCTAGCTGAGTCCAATCCAAATGTAGAATTTGCTCATTTCAAGGGCAGCCTAACTTGCTGCCTTCCCTGAACTCACACACATTTTTATCTTTGGACACGAGTTTCACATTAGCCAGCATGGCCGCCTTGCGTGCAGCCAAACAAGCTATGAGGAGAGAAATAAAGAAACGAGTAGCTGCGTTGGACGATCAAGAGAAACTTCGCCAGTCTCGAGTCATTTCGCAAAAGGTAACTGCAGTGAGATATAAACAATCATGTAACAAAAAAATGGGTATCACATTTACAATGTGCTAGTGCATTTTTATTTTTGTACAACGCTACAAGCTCATTTTGTGTATGCATGTGTCCTGTCGTCATCGTCGCGTGGCCAATAGAGCTCACCGGTTTGTAGTTCTAAAAACCGGAAATCTGTTTCGTTCAGCCATTTCAATGGGAAATTGAATGATGAAAAAAATGGGATTCTGGGATAAATGTCGAAAATAAGATCTGAGATTAACACAGGTTTATGGTGCTTTCAAGACAAATGGGAACTTGGGAAAAAGAGGTCAAATCACGACGTCACAGTGATCTTCATTTCGGAAATTTTGGACTTGGAATTCCCAGTTGACCTTTAAAAAAAAATCCAGTCAGAGTTCGTTTTTTTCCCACTCAGAAGTCTAAGATTTCCCATTTCCCAGTTAATTTGAATGTTACATTAGGATATCTGGTATGTTACCCAACCCGGCCATGGACCCCCAGCCCACTCCCGAGGACCCCTGGAGCCCCCCCATCAGCACCTGGTAACCCGGTGTGTGGCTAGACAGCCTGTGGAGCCAAAGCCTGATTTAGTGTGAACCAGGGTGGAGTTGGTGCCTCCAAAAACATGCCATTACTATTGTTCTCTATAGCTACTTTTGTGTTTAGTATTGTCAATACCTGCAAGCAGAAGACACCTAGCCACGAATGCTTTCAATTATATGTAACTTGTCTTTTACTAACAGATAGACGATATTGCTTTTTAAAATAATCAATTAACTCAAACAATTCGTTTGTCAGATGTCTCCAGTTGGTGACCTCCTAGAGTGTTAAACTGGCAGTATCTTAATGCTGTAATCATATAATTACCAGTCTAACACCTCATACCTAATTACTTTCATAAAACCTAACAGCACATTTTGAATGGTTAATTTACATGCATTATTTGATGTAATTTGCTCCGTAAATGACAGGGAAATAGAAAAACTATGCCTACACTAACCCGTTTATACTCTCCTCTCAACCAGCTCTTCAAGCACCCCAAGTATGCTAGCTGTGAGCGCATCGCTGTGTTCCTCAGCATGCACGACGAGGTGAGAACAGAGGAGATAATTCAGGACTTGTTTAAGCACGGTAAAACCTGCTTTATGCCCAAGTACTTGACCCAGGGCACCAGTAACCACATGGACATGGTGAAGCTCACCAGCATGGAGGATATGATGTCACTGCCTCTGACTTCTTGGAACATCAGACAGCCTGCCGCCGCCGACAACACCAGAGAGGAGGCCTTGGAGACAGGTTAGTGTTAGTCTACACACACACACACACGCTTTTTGCCCTGCTGCTGCAAGAAAAATAAAGAAAAAAATACTGAAAAAATCACAAAGAAGAAGATATTGGAGTCCGTCCACTTTGTGTGAGAACCTATTCTATTTTTCTGTGATCTCTATATTGGTTTTACACAACAACCAAATATCCTTTATATCCTACCGAGTCAGGTAAGCGTGATGGTACCTTCTTTCAGTACGCACATAGGGCCACACGCATGCACAGAGCTTAGTTTTCGTTGTTCATATTGTTACTTTTTGGGGAGTAAAAATGTATTCCCAATCAAAATCCTCTTTTCCCTAACCCATAACCTTTAACCTAACTCAAACCATAAATGCCTAACCTACACCTAACTCCTAAACCTAACCCTTAAGAGTAAAATAAAATGTTAACAAATTCAGGACATGAAAAAAGTCCTGACTGTTTTCCTACCTTGTCAGGACATTCCGGTGACTTGTGTGGACCTAATAAGTTTGAAAATATTTACACACACACACACACACACACACACACACACACACACACACACACACACACACACACACACACACACACACACACACACACACACACACACACACACACACACACACACAGGGCGCCCTATGGCGATACGATCTTCACAGTGTGTGTTGACACATTGTACTTTAGTTTGCCTGTTTTATATTACCATCTGTGTGTATCATAACACACTTATTACCTATTTGTTTGAATTACCTAAATCCTGGCACGGCCTTGCAATGTTCGTCTTTCTTCCCTTATACACAGTTAATCTTTGTTCCCCTATGGGCCCTGTTCAGAAGTAGTGCACTATTTAGGGGAAAGGGTGCCATTTGGGATGCATGCACAGTCTCCAACGTGTGACACCATGTCAGTGTCAGATCAAAGTTCCTGTTTTGGTTTCCTCCACAAGATGGTGGTATAGCACCATCATCAAGACTGATCAAAATGGTAGTCTCCTGCAATAACAATCTTACGTCTGCCCACACACCTGTCATGTGACACTTAATCGAAATACTATGCAAGGGGATGAATGGAATTGCCCCAACACTGATCCAAGGTCATTTACCCCCTAAAGGTTAATCTTTGGGTAGGGGGAGGATAAACTGATCCTAGATCTGGTAACATCTACCCTGAGCACCAAATAAGCACTGTGAATCATTGGTGAAGTTGCATATTTCTATTGTAATCAACTCTGCTGCTGCTGTATAATAAGAAAGATCATATTGATAATGGTTATTAGCATTGTAATCTCTTGGATGGTGATACTTATTTTTTGCACTTTCAACCTCAACTATTTTAATCCAGACCGTCACAGTTTTAATCATTAGATAGGATATGAAATACCGACGCCTGGGGAGGAAATGTGTTTGTTGTCTCTGAGTCTATTTGAGCTGTGTGTAACAGTTTAACTTTAGAGCGTCCCCTCGCCCCGACCCGGGCGCGAACCAGGGACCCTCTGCACACATCAACAACAGTCACCCACGAAGCATCGTTACCCATCGCTCCACAAAAGCCGCGGCCCTTGCAGAGCAAAGGGAAACCCTACTTCAAGGTCTCAGAGCAAGTGACGTAACCAATTGAAAGGCTATTAGCGCGCACCACCGCTAACTAACTAGCTAGCCATTTCACATCCGTTACATGTGCAAATGTCATCATGACTTCTGGAACCAAACTGGTCATAACCACGCTCCTTCATTGTGTAACAGTATAGCTTCCGTCCCTCTCCTCGCCCCTACCTGGGCTCGAACCAGGGACCCTCTGCACACATCGACAACAGCCACCCTCAAAGCATCGTTACCCATCGCTCCACAAAAGAAGAGCAAGGGAAACAACTACTTCAAGGTCTCAGAGCGAGACCGCATATGCATATGTATGCGCGCTAATAGCATATGTATGAATTCACTCCTGTCTGGCAATAACCTGTGTCAATTCTAAATATCGCCCTAACTCACCTCATGCACTCTACTCGCCAGCTCAAGTAACCAGGTTCACTTGTAACCAGGTTCACTTGTAACCAGGTTCACTTGTAACCAGGTTCACTTTTAACCAGGTTCACTTTTAACCAGGTTCATTTTTAACCAGGTTCACTCGTAACCAGGTTCACTCGTAACCAGGTTCACTTTTAACCAGGTTCACTCGTAACCAGGTTCACTCGTAACCAGGTTCACTCTTAACCAGGTTCACTCGTAACCAGGTTCACTTTTGGCATTGGTGACTATAGAAAGTCTACACTCCCTTTAACTTTTTTCACATTTTGTTGCGTTCCAAAGTGGGATAAAAATTGATTTCATTTTTCTTTTTTGTCAACGATCTTCACAAAATACTCCTGTCAAAGTGGAAGAAAAAAGTCAATAAAAAAAAAAGATGAATGAAAATAAAACCATAATATACCTTGATTAGATAAGTATTCACCCCTCTGTGTCAATACATGTCAGAAACACATTTGGCAGAGATTTCAGCGGTCAGTTTTCTTGGGTAAGTCTCTAAGAGCTTTGCACACCTGTATTGTGCAATATTAGCCTATTATTATTTTGAAAATTCTTCAAGATCTGTCAAGGTGTTGGGGATCATGGCTAGACAGAAATGTTTCACGTCTTGCCATATATTTTCATGCAGAGTTTAAGTCAAAACTGTAACTTGGCCACAGGAACATTCACTGTGTTCTTGGTAAGCAACTCCAGTAGATTTGGCTTTGTGTTGTAGGTTATTGTCCTGTTGAAAGGTGAATTCCTCTCCCAGTGTCTGGTGTAAAGCAGACTGAAGCAGGTTTTCCTCTAGGATTTTACCTGCGCATAGCTCCATCCCGTTTCTTTTCATCCTGAAAAACTCCCCAGTCTTTGCCGATGTCAAGCATACCCATACCATGATGCAGCTACCCCCATGCTTGAAAATAAGGAGGCAGTTACTCAGTGATGTGTTGTGTTGGATTTGGCATAAGGCTTTGCATTTCTTTTCCTTGTTTTTTTTGCAGTATTACTTTAGTGCCTTGTTGCATACATATGCATGTATTCTGTATATTTGTATTCTTCTTTTCACTCTGTCATTTAGGTCATTATTGTGGAGTCACTGCAATGTTGTTGATCCATCCTCAGTTTTCTCCCATCACAGCCATTGAACTCTAGCTGTTTTAAAATCACCAATGGCGTCATGGTGACATCCTTAAGCAGTTTCCTTCCTGTCCTGCAGCTCAGTTCAGAAGGACGACTGCATCATTCATGTGTCTGGGTGGTTTAATACATCATCCACAGCATCATTATTACCTTGACCAAGCTTAAAGATATATTCAATGTCTAATTTGTTATTGTTACCCATCTACCAATCACTGCCCTCCTTTATGAGGCTTTCGATAAAGCTCCCTGGTCTTTGTAGTTGAATCTGTGCTAGAAATTTAATATTTGACTCAGGGATCTTACATATTTATTTATTTTTTATTTATTTTTTATTTCACCTTTATTTAACCAGGTAGGCTAGTTGAGAACAAGTTCTCATTTGCAACTGCGACCTGGCCAAGATAAAGCATAGCAGTGTGAACAGACAACAACACAGAGTTACACATGGAGTAAACAAGTCAATAACATGGTAGGAAAAAGAGAATCTATATACAATGTGTGCAAAAGGCATGAGGTAGGCAATAAATCGAATAATTACAATTTAGCAGATTAACACTGGAGTGATAAATCATCAGATGATCATGTGCAAGAAGAGATACTGGTGTGCAAAAGAGCAGAAAAGTAAATAAATAAAAGCAGTATGGGGGTGAGGTAGGTAAATTGGGTGGGTAGTTTACAGATGGACTATGTACAGCTGCAGCGATCGGTTAGCTGCTCGGATAGCAGATTTTTAAAGTTGTTGAGGGAGATAAAAGTCTCCAACTTCAGAGATTTTTGCAATTCGTTCCAGTCGCAGGCAGCAGAGAACTGGAGGGAAAGGAGTCCAAATGAGGTTTTGGCTTTAGGGATGATCAGTGAGATACACCTGCTGGAGCGCGTGCTACGGGTGGGTGTAGCCATCGTGACCAGTGAACTGAGATAAGGCGGCACTTTACCTAGCATAGCCTTGTAGATGACCTGGAGCCAGTGGGTCTGACGACGAACATGTAGCGAGGGCCAGCCGACTAGGGCATACAGGTCGCAGTGGTGGGTCGTATAAGGTGCATTAGTAACAAAACGGATGGCACTGTGATAAACTGCATCCAGTTTGCTAAGTAGAGTATTGGAAGCTATTTTGTAGATGACATCGCCGAAGTCGAGGATCGGTAGGATAGTCAGTTTTACTAGGGTAAGTTTGGCGGCGTGAGTGAAGGAGGCTTTGTTCCGGAATAGAAAGCCGACTCTAGATTTGATTTTGGATTGGAGATGTTTGATATGAGTCTGGAAGGAGAGTTTGCAGTCTAGCCAGACACCTAGGTACTTATAGATGTCCACATATTCTAGGTCGGAACCGTCCAGGGTGGTGATGCTAGTCGGGCGTGCGGGTGCAGGCAGCGAACGGTTGAAAAGCATGCATTTGGTTTTACTAGCATTTAAGAGCAGTTGGAGGCCACGGAAGGAGTGTTGTATGGCATTGAAGCTCATTTGGAGGTTAGATAGCACAGTTTCCAGGGAAGGGCCGGAAGTATACAGAATGGTGTCGTCTGCGTAGAGGTGGATCAGGGAATCGCCCGCAGCAAGAGCAACATCATTGATGTATACAGAGAAAAGAGTCGGCCCGAGAATTGAACCCTGTGGTACCCCCATAGAGACTGCCAGAGGACCGGACAACATGCCCTCCGATTTGACACACTGAACTCTGTCTGCAAAGTAGTTGGTGAACCAGGCAAGGCAGTCATTAGAAAAACCGAGGCTATTGAGTCTGCCGATAAGAATATGGTGATTGACAGAGTCGAAAGCCTTGGCCAGGTCGATGAAGACGGCTGCACAGTAATGTCTTTTATCGATGGCGGTTATGATATCGTTTAGTACCTTGAGCGTGGCTGAGGTGCACCCGTGACTGGCTCGGAAACCGGATTGCACAGCGGAGAAGGTACGGTGGGATTCGAGATGGTCAGTGATCTGTTTGTTGACTTGGCAGCTATATGTTGTATGTATGGGGGACAGAGGAAAGGATAGTCATTAAAAATCATGTCAACCCCTGTTATTTCACACAGAGGGAGTCCTTATTTGATTGGTGAAGCCAAGTAACTAATTTAGGTTTGCCTAAACAAAGAGGGTGAATACTTTTGCAATGATTATTTTAGTTGTTTCATTTTTATTCATTTGTAAAAAACAAAAATCAACTTGACTTTAAAAAAAAGTGTTAAATCTATTTCAATCCCACTTAAAAACACAAGAAAATGTGAAAAAAGTTCCATGGGGTGTAGCCTTTCTATAGTCTCTATACCAACCAATCACGTCTTCAGTTTAGGGCTTCCTCTGACCGTGAACAGCTGGTTTGATGAATTTATCTCGACTCTGACTCAGTCCTGCAGCCTTGAATACCTCTCATGAACCTATCATGGCTGTTGTCAAGGAAACTACAGATAGACCATAATGCAAAGCAAATTTAAATACATGAGAAGAGATGGAAAAAAAAAAAAAAGATTTGCTTTGATTATCGTCATGGTTTTCACATAGCAACAAGAAGGGCACCTTATTCCAAGTACCTTGAATATTCCCAGTAGCTGACAGAAGGGTTTAGACCATAATATTTCCCCCTCTTTTCATAACAGCAGTTCCATCCTCATAACGAATGTCTCTTTGTCCTGGGCTGCATAGAAAGCAAAGGTCTGGAGGTGTGGTGTGTGTGTGTGGAGGGACAACACAACACAAATTGCTACCTGCCAGGATTGCCATCTTGCTGAGCATCTGAAACTTGTCTTCAAAGCATTTTCTTCTTGTTCAGATACTTACTTACATGTGGAGAGAGAGAGAACACAGCTGAGAGAGAGAGAACACGGCAGAGCGAGAGAACACGGCAGAGAGAGAGAGCGAGAGAACACGGCAGAGAGCGAGAGAACACGGCAGAGAGAGAGAGCGAGAGAACACGGCAGAGAGAGAGAGCGAGAGAACGCGGCAGAGAGAGAGAGCGAGAGAACGCGGCAGAGAGAGAGCGAGAGAACGCGGCAGAGAGCGAGAGAACGCGGCAGAGAGCGAGAGAACGCGGCAGAGAGCGAGAGAACGCGGCAGAGAGCGAGAGAACGCGGCAGAGAGCGAGAGAACGCGGCAGAGAGCGAGAGAACGCGGCAGAGAGCGAGAGAACGCGGCAGAGAGAGAGAGAACACGGCAGAGAGAGGGAGAACGCGGCAGAGAGAGGGAGAACGCGGCAGAGAGAGGGAGAACACGGCAGAGCGAGAGCCCGAGAGAACACGGCAGAGCGAGAGACCGAGAGAACACGGCAGAGAGAGAGACCGAGAGAACACGGCAGAGCGAGAGAACGCGACAGAGAGAGCGAGAGAACGCGGCAGAGAGAGCGAGAGAACGCGGCAGAGAGAGCGAGAGAACGCGGCAGAGAGAGCGAGAGAACGCGGCAGAGAGAGCGAGAGAACGCGGCAGAGAGAGCGAGAGAACGCGGCAGAGAGAGCGAGAGAACGCGGCAGAGAGAGCGAGAGAACGCGGCAGAGAGAGAGAGAGAACGCGGCAGAGCGAGAGACCGAGAGAACATGGCAGAGAGAGAGAGACCGAGAGAACATGGCAGAGAGAGAGAGACCGAGAGAACGCGGCAGAGAGAGAGCGCGAGAGAACGCGGCAGAGCGAGAGAACGCGGCAGAGCGAGAGAGAACGCGGCAGAGAGAGAGAGAACGCGGCAGAGAGAGAGAGAACGCGGCAGAGAGAGAGAGAGAACGCGGCAGAGAGAGAGAGAGAACGCGGCAGAGAGAGAGAGAGAACGCGGCAGAGAGAGAGAGAGAACGCGGCAGAGAGAGAGAGAGAGCGCGGCAGAGAGAGAGAGAGAACGCGGCAGAGAGAGAGAGAGAACGCGGCAGAGAGAGAGAGAGAACGCGGCAGAGAGAGAGAGAGAGAACGCGGCAGAGAGAGAGACCGAGAGAACGCGGCAGAGAGAGAGACCGAGAGAACGCGGCAGAGAGAGAGACCGAGAGAACGCGGCAGAGAGAGAGACCGAGAGAACGCGGCAGAGAGAGAGACCGAGAGAACGCGGCAGAGAGAGAGACCGAGAGAACGCGGCAGAGAGCGAGAGAACGCGGCAGAGAGCGAGAGAACGCGGCAGAGAGAGAGCGAGAGAACGCGGCAGAGAGAGAGCGAGAGAACGCGGCAGAGAGCGAGAGAACGCGGCAGAGAGCGAGAGAACGCGGCAGAGAGAGAGAGAACGCGGCAGAGAGAGACCGAGAGAACGCGGCAGAGAGAGAGAGAACGCGGCAGAGAGAGAGAGAACGCGGCAGAGAGAGAGAGAACGCGGCAGAGAGAGAGAGAACGCGGCAGAGAGAGAGAGAGAACGCGGCAGAGAGAGAGAGAGAACGCGGGAGAGAGAGAGAGAGAACGCGGCAGAGAGAGAGAGAGAACGCGGCAGAGAGAGAGAGAGAACGCGGCAGAGAGAGAGAGAGAACGCGGCAGAGAGAGAGAGAGAACGCGGCAGAGAGAGAGAGAGAACGCGGCAGAGAGAGAGAGAGAACGCGGCAGAGAGAGAGAGAGAACGCGGCAGAGAGAGAGAGAGAACGCGGCAGAGAGAGAGAGAGAACGCGGCAGAGAGAGAGAGAGAACGCGGCAGAGAGCGAGAGAACGCGGCAGAGAGCGAGAGAACGCGGCAGAGAGCGAGAGAACGCGGCAGAGAGCGAGAGAACGCGGCAGAGAGAGAGAGAGAACGCGGCAGAGAGAGGGAGAACACGGCAGAGAGAGAGACCGAGAGAACACGGCAGAGAGAGAGACCGAGAGAACACGGCAGAGCGAGAGAACGCGACAGAGAGAGCGAGAGAACGCGGCAGAGAGAGCGAGAGAACGCGGCAGAGAGAGCGAGAGAACGCGGCAGAGAGAGCGAGAGAACGCGGCAGAGAGAGAGAGAGAACACGGCAGAGCGAGAGACCGAGAGAACACGGCAGAGAGAGAGAGAACACGGCAGAGAGAGAGAGCGAGAGAACGCGGCAGAGAGCGAGAGAACGCGGCAGAGAGAGAGCGAGAGAACGCGGCAGAGAGAGAGAGCGAGAGAACGCGGCAGAGAGAGAGCGAGAGAACGCGGCAGAGAGAGAGCGAGAGAACGCGGCAGAGAGAGAGCGAGAGAACGCGGCAGAGAGAGAGCGAGAGAACGCGGCAGAGAGAGAGCGAGAGAACGCGGCAGAGAGCGAGAGAACGCGGCAGAGAGCGAGAGAACGCGGCAGAGAGCGAGAGAACGCGGCAGAGAGCGAGAGAACGCGGCAGAGAGCGGGAGAACGCGGCAGAGAGAGGGAGAACACGGCAGAGAGAGGGAGAACACGGCAGAGCGAGAGCCCGAGAGAACACGGCAGAGCGAGAGACCGAGAGAACACGGCAGAGAGAGAGACCGAGAGAACACGGCAGAGCGAGAGAACGCGGCAGAGAGAGCGAGAGAACGCGGCAGAGAGAGCGAGAGAACGCGGCAGAGAGAGCGAGAGAACGCGGCAGAGAGAGAGAGAGAACACGGCAGAGCGAGAGACCGAGAGAACGCGGCAGAGAGAGAGAGACCGAGAGAACGCGGCAGAGAGAGAGCGCGAGAGAACGCGGCAGAGCGAGAGAACGCGGCAGAGAGAGAGAGAACGCGGCAGAGAGAGAGAGAACGCGGCAGAGAGAGAGAGAGAGAACGCGGCAGAGAGCGAGAGAACGCGGCAGAGAGCGAGAGAACGCGGCAGAGAGCGAGAGAACGCGGCAGAGAGCGGGAGAACGCGGCAGAGAGAGGGAGAACACGGCAGAGAGAGGGAGAACACGACAGAGCGAGAGCCCGAGAGAACACGGCAGAGCGAGAGCCCGAGAGAACACGGCAGAGCGAGAGACCGAGAGAACACGGCAGAGCGAGAGACCGAGAGAACACGGCAGAGCGAGAGAACGCGACAGAGAGAGCGAGAGAACGCGGCAGAGAGAGCGAGAGAACGCGGCAGAGAGAGCGAGAGAACGCGGCAGAGAGAGAGAGAGAACACGGCAGAGCGAGAGACCGAGAGAACGCGGCAGAGAGAGAGAGACCGAGAGAACGCGGCAGAGAGAGAGCGCGAGAGAACGCGGCAGAGCGAGAGAACGCGGCAGAGCGAGAGAACGCGGCAGAGCGAGAGAGAACGCGGCAGAGAGAGAGAGAACGCGGCAGAGAGAGAGAGAACGCGGCAGAGAGAGAGAGAGCGCGGCAGAGAGAGAGAGAACGCGGCAGAGAGAGAGAGAGAACGCGGCAGAGAGAGAGAGAGAACGCGGCAGAGAGAGAGAGAGAACGCGGCAGAGAGAGAGAGAGAACGCGGCAGAGAGAGAGAGAGAACGCGGCAGAGAGAGAGAGAACGCGGCAGAGAGCGGGAGAACGCGGCAGAGAGAGGGAGAACGCGGCAGAGAGAGGGAGAACACGGCAGAGCGAGAGCCCGAGAGAACACGGCAGAGCGAGAGCCCGAGAGAACACGGCAGAGCGAGAGACCGAGAGAACACGGCAGAGCGAGAGACCGAGAGAACACGGCAGAGCGAGAGAACGCGACAGAGAGAGCGAGAGAACGCGGCAGAGAGAGCGAGAGAACGCGGCAGAGAGAGAGAGAGAACGCGGCAGAGAGAGAGAGAGAACACGGCAGAGCGAGAGACCGAGAGAACGCGGCAGAGAGAGAGAGACCGAGAGAACGCGGCAGAGAGAGAGCGCGAGAGAACGCGGCAGAGCGAGAGAACGCGGCAGAGAGAGAGAGAACGCGGCAGAGAGAGAGAGAACGCGGCAGAGAGAGAGAGAGCGCGGCAGAGAGAGAGAGAGCGCGGCAGAGAGAGAGAGAGCGCGGCAGAGAGAGAGAGAGAGAACGCGGCAGAGAGAGAGAGAGAGAACGCGGCAGAGAGAGAGAGAGAACGCGGCAGAGAGAGATAGAACGCGGCAGAGAGAGAGAGAGAACGCGGCAGAGAGAGAGAGAGAACGCGGCAGAGAGAGAGAGAGAACGCGGCAGAGAGAGAGAGAGAACGCGGCAGAGAGAGAGAGAGAGAACGCGGCAGAGAGAGAGAGAGAGAACGCGGCAGAGAGAGAGAGAGAGAACGCGGCAGAGAGAGAGAGAGAGAACGCGGCAGAGAGAGAGAGAGAACGCGGCAGAGAGAGAGAGAGAACGCGGCAGAGAGAGAGAGAGAACGCGGCAGAGAGAGAGAGAGAACGCGGCAGAGAGAGAGAGAGAACGCGGCAGA
Source organism: Salvelinus fontinalis (assembly GCF_029448725.1). Lineage (NCBI taxonomy): Eukaryota > Metazoa > Chordata > Actinopteri > Salmoniformes > Salmonidae > Salvelinus > Salvelinus fontinalis. Next base: position 38,285 of record NW_026600563.1, on the reverse strand, counting down.
GAGAGAGAGAGAACGCGGCAGAGAGAGAGAGAGAACGCGGCAGAGAGAGAGAGAGAACGCGGCAGAGAGAGAGAGAGAACGCGGCAGAGAGAGAGAGAGAACGCGGCAGAGAGAGAGACCGAGAGAACGCGGCAGAGAGAGAGAGCGAGAGAACGCGGCAGAGAGAGAGACCGAGACAACGCGGCAGAGAGAGAGCGAGACAACGCGGCAGAGAGAGAGCGAGAGAACGCGGCAGAGAGAGAGCGAGAGAACGCGGCAGAGAGAGAGACCGAGAGAACGCGGCAGAGAGAGAGAACGCGGCAGAGAGAGAGAGAACGCGGCAGAGAGAGAGAGAACGCGGCAGAGAGAGAGAGAACGCGGCAGAGAGAGAGAGAACGCGGCAGAGAGAGAGAGAACGCGGCAGAGAGAGAGAGAACGCGGCAGAGAGAGAGAGAACGCGGCAGAGAGAGAGAGAACGCGGCAGAGAGAGAGAGAACGCGGCAGAGAGAGAGAGAGAACGCGGCAGAGAGAGAGAGAGAACGCGGCAGAGAGAGAGAGAACGCGGCAGAGAGATAGAGAACACGGCAGAGAGAGAGAGAACGCGGCAGAGAGAGAGAGCGAGAGAACGCGGCAGAGAGAGAGAGCGAGAGAACGCGGCAGAGAGAGAGAGCGAGAGAACGCGGCAGAGAGAGAGAGCGAGAGAACGCGGCAGAGAGAGAGAGCGAGAGAACGCGGCAGAGAGAGAGAGAACGCGGCAGAGAGAGAGAGAGAACACGGCAGAGAGAGAGAGAGAACACGGCCGAGAGAGAGAGAGAACACGGCAGAGAGAGAGAGAGAACACGGCAGAGAGAGAGAGAGAACACGGCAGAGAGAGAGAGAGAACACGGCAGAGAGAGAGAGAACACGGCAGAGAGCGAGAGAACGCGGCAGAGAGAGAGAGCGAGAGAACGCGGCAGAGAGAGAGAGCGAGAGAACGCGGCAGAGGGAGAGAGCGAGAGAACGTGGCAGAGAGCGAGAGAACGTGGCAGAGAGAGAGAGAACGTGGCAGAGAGAGAGAGAACGCGGCAGAGAGAGAGAGAACGCGGCAGAGAGAGAGAGAACGCGGCAGAGAGAGAGAGAACGCGGCAGAGAGAGAGAGCGAGAGAACGCGGCAGAGAGAGAGAGCGAGAGAACGCGGCAGAGAGAGAGAGCGAGAGAACGCGGCAGAGAGAGAGAGCGAGAGAACGCGGCAGAGAGAGAGAGCGAGAGAACGCGGCAGAGAGAGAGAGCGAGAGAACGCGGCAGAGAGAGAGAGAACACAGCTGAGAGAGAGAGAGAACACAGCTGAGAGAGAGAGAGAGAGAGAGAGAGAGAGAGGGCAATGGCATTTTGGCACAGCAGGAGTAGATGTCCTTCAGAAAGTGAATGATTTAACATTCATCTGAGATCTTTGTTATTTATTGGCTAGGAATCGAAAGACTGGAGTAGATAAAAACAGAGACCTTTGATTGGGCTCTCAGTGTTATTTACACATTGGGAGGGTGTGTGTGTGTGAGCGTGCGTGCGTGTCAATAACTATCAGGGTTCGATTAGCATTACATCCTTACTGCCATTTAAAGTAGATGATGTGATGCCAGATGAGTCATGTGAACAACAGTAGGCTACATGCATCAATAATAGATGGATGTTACCATGCAGTGTGGAGCGCCGGAGAAGAGACCAAAGCAGTATGGCATCCCCAACCTGCTGCTGTTGTGAGGAACGGGTATGCATAATGTCCCTGCTTAATCTGCATAAATGATTCATGAATGTCATGGTTGCGTGACAACAGGAAGAGCTTTTGATATTAGAGTCTCAGCTACACCGAGCAGAATGGAGTGAGAGGTTCACATCATCACCAGAAGCCTGGTGCCTCATTCAAAAAGTGCTGATCTAGGATCAGGTCCACCCTTTCCATGTAATCTTGATCATTTTAATCTTAAAGGCAAAACTGATTTTAGATCAGCACTCTTACCCTGAGACGATTGATACATACGGGCCCTGATATCAGATGTTCTAAGAAACATTCTGTGAATCATCTCATCTGTTATTTCTTTGGGTTGTCAGCGAGCACTTGATGCTATGGTTACACCAGGATGTTGTGAAATATTCATCCAAGGCCTTGTGAAGTCTTGCAGCGAACACCATCCATCTTTTGACTCTCAGAGAATCTGTAGCTTGTTGGGTCTGATGGAATTATAAAGAATTGATCATGCTGGAGACTGTACAACTGACATGTTTTAGTTCTGGCATTTATTGAAGCAGGCCTGCAGTTCACTGCTATGAAGCAACAATAGTATTTTTAGCCACATTTATTTTGTGTGGTGGAGTGTATATCTGTTTTAAATAGGATGAACTGCGTTGTTTTATAGCTTTGAGAAACTCCTTTCATGTTCTTGAACCAACCAATCCTTTCATAGTGTTGTACTTTGACCACCATACAGGGGTAAGGCAACTGTTTAACAATATGTATTGTCATTCAGGTTGAAGACCAGACATCCTGTTTTAAACATGCATAGAGATGGCTAACTATAGACCTATATCACCACTGCTGTAAAACCTCTGACCCAGATAACAAGTATACATTGTGCTCACATAAGGGAGATGGCTAACTATAGACCTATATCACCACTGCTGTAAAACCTCTGACCCAGATAACAAGTATACATTGTGCTCACATAAGGGAGATGGCTAACTCTAGACCTATATCACCACTGCTGTAAAACCTCTGACCCAGATAACAAGTATACATTGTGCTCACATAAGGGAGATGGCTAACTATAGACCTATATCACCACTGCTGTAAAACCTCTGACCCAGATAACAAGTATACATTGTGCTCACATAAGGGAGATGGCATCTGGTCATGGGCATCAGCTCTCTGGAAAATCAAATAAATAGTTCATAAGGTATTCTAGTAAGCCTCCTCCTCATTCATGTCTTTCCATGTCTTCCTCCCATGCAGGAGGTCTTGACCTGATCTTGATGCCAGGCCTGGGATTTGACAGGAATGGGAACCGGCTGGGCCGAGGGAAGGGCTTCTACGACACATACCTGGAACGCTGTATGAAGCACCCCAAGGGGAAGCCGTACACCATTGCTCTGGCCTTCAGGGAGCAGCTGTGTCAGGACATACCTGTGGGCCACAACGACGTGCTGATAGACGAGGTCCTGTATGATGTCCTGGACTAGTTAAAAAGCACATTTTCATATTTCTGAAGTAGATCTCTATTTGTGATGTAAATGAAATGGCCTAGAAGGGTTCAGACACCTTTTTTTGTGATTTGGCTTGTTTTTGAGAAACTTACCCCAGCCGTGATACACTTCCTTGCTCGTTATGCAGTAATCGGGCAACGCAAAAGACATGAACAAAACCCACCCAAATATGTTGTTTTAGAAACGGACTGTCACTATAGTGATGGAGGTCTTTAGATGTTGTACACACTAAATTGTTATCTAACGTTATCTTCCATTTTGTGCGGCTGGAGCCGTTTCTTCTAGCAGCTGTGCTGCGCGGGCTGTGTCCGTGTACTAAAGGGGCGCGCTCAACCTGCACAGCTGCCGGGGGGAAACAGTGCAAGTTGACCAAAATGGATTCTAATGTTGTGGATACATTTCGGAATGACACAATTGAACATGTACAACATCTTAAGACCTACATCACTATACTGAAAGTCCATTTCTAAAAGGACATATTGGGGTGTTTTTGGAGCTTTTGTTCATGTCTTTTATGTGCCCTGATACTGCACAACAAGCAATGAGGAAGTGTATCATGGCTGGGAGAAATGTATGAAAAACAAGACAAATCTCACACCACACGGTCTGGACCCTTCTAGAACATGCCATTTACACCAGAAACAGAGATCTAATTTAGAAATAGTAAAATTCTCCTTTAACTGTGATGGGAATAGTCAACTGGACTACAATGGTATGATTATGAAATCAGTGGAGGCTGAGGGGAGGACGGCTCATAATAATGGCTGGAATGGAGCAAATGGAATGGCATCAAACCATGTGTTTACATACCATTCCACTGACTCCGCTCCAGCCATTACCACAAGCCCGTCCACCCCAATGAAGGTGCCACAACCTGTGGATGAAATTGTATTATACAGCACATTATATCATATTATGTGATCCCAGCTAACAGATATTGGTTCCCAAAACACTGTGGGAAAGTTATTTCAAACAACCAAAAGAGAACCTTTAGGGAACGTTCTGTGCTAGCTGTGATGATATTGTTTGGTATGATGATATTCTCATAAGACATGAAGCTGGTAACTAGTCAACAAGACGGTGGTGGAGCTGAGCCTGCTGGCCCCATTCCAATCAGATCATTAGCCCTTACTCCAAGGTTTTTGTTTAAATACTGATCCAATCCATTTAAATCTTCTAGTGGGGGCATCAACAAGGGCCTAAGTAAAGGGCCAGGGTTCAGTTTGGACTTGGGACCTCTTAAGTGCTTGCTAAAGACCCCTAGTAATGATAATGGTCAAAGGAGTTGTCTTAGAATGTACCTGAATTGGTGAGGAATAAACTGTTCTCTACAGATGACACTTCTACCATGACACTACCTTGTTTCCATTTCAAGATCCCTGTGATTTCAGTTATTAGATTTTTTAAAAACTGTTAACTTCCTGGTCTTCTATAATGAGATGATTATGCTGCCATCAGGGGACACAGGAAGTTTGGTTAGGAATAAAGACGGCTGAATGAACACACGCTTGTTGATTGCTCACCAAAGCTAGCTAGCATAGTTTGGTGTCAGAAGTGGGATCCAAAACCCTCCATTGTCTTAACAAAGGAATAACAGTATTGGTACTGGAGACTGAGAGCATGCTGAGAATGACTGACTGGCAGAATGTTAATGAACTGCCTAGTGACTGCCTCGCTTGTTTGCCTAATTGCTGTGATGCCCTTGGGAATATATCCATACTTTTCTGGTAAAGTCTTTTTATGTTTTGCTTATCAAAGCCATGCCTGTTTCAAACTGAGACTGAATGACATGACATGTGTAAGTGCCACAGCATGAATCTCAGAAAGCTCTATGGCTCACCGTAGATCCAAGAGTTAAACACTAAGATCTTCTCTCTTTTTGTGTCACCACACTGGAACATACATTGCTGGACCTCCGTTTCTTTTATTACTGAAGACCATGATTATTTAGATCAGGAAACTTTTGTTCCTGGGCTGTAACAAAAGGCTGTACACACCTACAGTAGACCTTCAGAACCACAGTCATCCATCCACGATCTAAACAAGACCTTCAGAACCACAGTCATCCATCCATGATATAAACAAGACCTTCAGAACCACAGTCATCCATCCATGATATAGACAAGACCTTCAGAACCATAGTCATCCATCCACGATATAGACAATACCTTCAGAACCACAGTCATCCATCCACGATCTAAACAAGACCTTCAGAACCACAGTCATCCATCCATGATATAGACAAGACCTTCAGAACCATAGTCATCCATCCACGATATAGACAAGACCTTCAGAACCACAGTCATCCATCCATGATATAGACAAGACCTTCAGAACCACAGTCATCCATCCATGATATAAATAAGACCTTCAGAACCACAGTCATCCATTCATGATATAGACAGGACCTTCAGAACCACAGTCATCCATCCACGATCTAAACAAGACCTTCAGAACCACAGTCATCCATCCATGATATAGACAAGACCTTCAGAACCATAGTCATCCATCCATGATATAGACAAGACCTTCAGAACCACAGTCATCCATCCATGATATAGACAAGACCTTCAGAACCACAGTCATCCATCCATGATCTAAACAAGACCTTCAGAACCACAGTCATCCATCCATGATATAAACAAGACCTCCAGAACCACAGTCATCCATCCATGATATAAACAAGACCTTCAGAACCACAGTCATCCATCCATGATATAAACAAGACAGAAAATGGCACCTGACAGAAAGATTACGTGACCTGTGTGGTCCAGTGATTATAGTGCCACTGACCCTGGTACACGTATACCAGAGTGGACATGGGTTCAAATCCAATCCTCTGACTCGATCTCCTCCAATCTTTCCTGGCTTCTCTCTACGGTCCTCTGTTCAATGCCAACCATTAAAACATATGAAAGGAGTGGGGGGGGGGGGGGCAAAAGAGAGATGACAAAAGACCTTGTCTCAATCTAATTATTTTAGACTGTGGCTGTGCTTCCACCACGACCTGCCCACTCATTAAATCCCCATGGTGGTTTAGTTTGTTCATCTGCTGAAATCACTAAAGTGGTTTTACATGAATGTTATTTGGTTCCTCTGTGTGTTTAACATTGGTTTCAGATTGTAAAGCCCCGATTACCAAACAGTCCCATCTTTCAAAGGCTGTGTCTGTCTGTTTGTCTGTCTGTTTGTCTGTCTTCTCAGCAGTTGGTTTATTACCATAGCGGGAAGGAAGTCTTTCTCCAGCTGCACAGAACAGAACACACACACACACAGTACATCTCGCTCAGTATCAGCCAGCTTTATAATGACATGGATCAGGAGCATATATGTCAGGAGCACACACAGACCTTTTCACCTACCACTGCCTTCTCTCTCTTTCTCTGCTTGATCAATCTCCCAGAGAGCTACAGCTGCCTGCTTCATCAGAACCAGTGTGACGATGGTTTATTAAAGAAATGAGACCTACGTGTGTGTATGTGTGTGTGTGTGTGTGTGTGTGTGTGTGTGTGTGTGTGTGTGCGTGCTCAGCATGGCTGCTCATTACAGAGAGGTAACACGGCTAGATGGGGCGGGCACATTTTTAAATACATTTTTATTTAACTAGGCAAGTCGATTTAAGAACAAATACTGATTTACAACTACGGCCTACCACATATAGGACTGTCAGTGTCAGGTGACACAGCCACCAGGTGACCGTTCTGGCTAAGATGACGCAGGTAGCCCTGATATAACAGCCATTCTGCATGATCAGGGGCCTAGCATCAAGCATCTCAGAGCAGGAGTGCTGATTTAGGATCAGTTTAGCCTTTTAGATCACAATGAGAAAAAGACATGGACAGGGGGGACTTGATCCCAGATCAGCACTCCTACGTTGAGACGCTTGATAGTGTGCTGTACGGCCCCTGGGGTGCGTCTCAACAGTCTAGAAAACTCAGGAAATCATTACAACAAATGACATATAGATCTATTTTTATTCATAAAAGATGAACCCTCCCGGGTGGCGCAGTGGTCGTGCTAGCTGCGCCACCAGAGTCTCTGGGTTCGCGCCCAGGCTCTGTCGCAGCCGGCCGCAACCGGGAGGTCCGTGGGGCGACGCACAATTGGCATAGCGTCGTCCGGGTTAGGGAGGGTTTGGCCGGTAGGGATATCCTTGTCTCAGTATGTAAAAATGTAATAAAATGTATGCACTCTACTGTAAGTCGCTCTGGATAAGAGCGTCTGCTAAATGACTAAAATGTAAATGTAAATAAATACAAGTAAGCCTACCCATAAATACTGTTATATTTATGAACAGTATAAACCATTTAAGTCTGAATGTCATCATATATAAATCATGAACAACAGGCCTTATACATGTTCTAACAAACTGGAAAGATGTTAAATAAAAGCAGATCTATAAATAAAATGTTAGCTGTGCTCCAAATAGCACCCTATTCCTGTTATAGTGCACTATTTTGGACCGGGAATCATAGGGCTCTGGTTAAAAGTAGCGTACTATATAGAGAATAGGGTTCCATTTGGGACACAACCTTACACACTTCCGCTCCGTCACTGCTCTCTTCCACAGTCATTTGGCCGTCTCCTTGTGTTTAACCTGTTTGTAAATCGCCTGTGTGTGTGTGTGTGTGTGTGTGTGTGTTTTCTCTCTCTCCTGTCCATGGGTGTGTGTGTGTTTTCTCTCTCTCCTGTCCATGGGTGTGTGTGTGTTTTCTCTCTCTCCTGTCCATGGGTGTGTGTGTGTTTTCTCTCTCTCCTATCCATGTGTGTGTGTGTGTGTGTGTGTGTTTTCTCCCCTGTGCATGTGTATGTGTGGATCTCTTCCCCAATGAACCGCAAGAATGAGGACTCTTCAATATTTCATGAGAACCGGAAGAGAGTTTATGCTCTGGGGACTGCACCGAAAATGAGCACACGTTCAATTTCACACCCCAAGTACACCCCAGGTGAACACACACACACACACCTGTAGGTCTCATTTCTTTAATGAACCATCTTCAGAATGACACTGGTTCTGATGAGATTATCTCAGAGAGCCAACACAAGTCTTCAGGTCTCAGGCAAGGTTACTCATCATAGTTCACTAACTCAATTTGCTTAGGTAAATTGATTGAATAAATGATATGGTAGATATTAAACCAGAGATGTTTTCAACAGTTACTTGCATTTGAATAATCAACTAAATGAGGCTTGATTAGAAATAGAAACATGCATGAACTAGATTCTCAGTTTACAGAGATTGGCCTACTAAAGTATTTTTAATGTTTGATTCTGTTTTGGGGTGATTCCCCAGGCAATTACTTTATGGCATCTATGCTGGAGCCTTATGCTGCGTTTGTAACCAAGTGGGAAGTGGGAATTTACCACACACCAGGAGAAATACACTTGAACAGCCCTCTAACTGGTAATAACTTGTAGGAAATCTTCCCTGATCTCCGACTTCTACCAAATGCTGATCTCTGACATCACCTACTAGGAAAAGGACATCGATAACAGCATTTTCGACAGTTAAAAAACATGAATTACGAGAAGTAATCTATTAATATAATTGTTTTACTAATTTGTTTACAAGCATGATAGCTGTACTTTTAGTGTATGTTTGACACAGCTTTTGGTCATTAGCCAATAAGCTACCCAGGAAAGGGATGAAAATAGCCCATATTAATATATGTAGCCTTAGAAATAAGGTTAATGAAATCAATAACTTGCTAACTGTAACGGCAGATTTCCTCCTCTTCGTCTGAAGAGGAGGTGTAGCAGGGATCGGACCAAGACGCAGCGTAGTAAGTGTCCATGTTTTAATATAATCAACTGAACATGACACAAATACAAAATAACAAAGTAACCCTAACCGAAAACAGTCCCGTGTGGCACAAACACTGACACAGGAAACAAACGCCCCCAAACCAACAGTGAAAACAGGCTACCTAAATATGGTTCCCAATCAGAGACAATGAAAAACACCTGCCTCTGATTGAGAACCATATCAGGCCAAATGACAAACCTAAACATAGAAACACAGAACATAGACTGCCCACGCCAACTCACGCCCTGACTATACTAACTAAAGACAAAACAAAGGAAAATACAGGAAATAAGGTCAGAAACGTGACACTAACATTAGATAACATTCATATATTTGCCATTTCTGGGACTCACTTAGATAGTTCATTTGATGATACAGCAGTAGCAATACAAGGATATAACATCTATAGAAGAGACAGGAATGCTTATGGGGGAGGTGTGACTGTATATATTCAGAGCCATATCCCTGTAATGCTTAGAGAAGATCTTATGTCAAGTATTATTGAAGTGTTGTGGTTGCAGGTTCACCTGGCACATCTAAAGCATTTTCTTTTGGACTGTTGCTATAGGCCACCAAGTGCTGACAGTCAGTATCTAAATAATATGTGTAAAATACTTGATAGTGTATTTTATGTAAACAGAGAGGTCTACTTTCTCGGGGACCTGAATATTGACTGGTTTTCATCAAGCTGTCCGCTCAAGAGGAAGCTTCTCACTGAAACCAGTGCCTGTAATCTGGTTCAGGTTATTAATCAACCTACCAGGGTGTTTACAAACACTACAAGAAAAGATAATCCACAAGTATTGATCACATTTTTGTATCCGTACCCATTGGATGCAGTGATCAAAATATAGTGGCTATATCCAGGTAAGCCTAAGTTCCAAAAGCTGGGCCTAAAATAGTGTATAAGAGATCATACAAAATATTTATCTGTGACTCTTATGTGGATGATGTTCAAAAATATTTGTTGGTCTGATGTGATTAATGAGGAGCATCCAGACGCTGCTCTTGATGAGTTTATTGATAAACCTATTAAGAAACGGACTGTTAGAACTGTTAAGGCTCCATAAGGAATTGAAAACCTTTATGGCTGAAAGAGATGGGGCAAAAGGAGTGGCTAATAAGTCTGGCTGCACATCTGACTGGCTGACTTTTCAAATTGAGAAATGATGTGATTAAACTCAACAAAAAGAAGAAGAAACTGTACTATGATGCCAAGATCATTGATATAAAGAATGATGGAAAAAGAATTGTGGGCAGAAAGAGAAATTCAACTCCATCTTTCATCGAATCAGATGGCTTCATCACAAAACCATTTTAAGTTGCCAATTATTTTAATGATTACTTCATTGATAAAGTGGGCAAACTTAGGCAGGAAATGCCAACAACGAACAGTGAGCCATCGTAATCATGTATTAAAAAAAACTAATAATGAAAGAAAAGCATTGCAAGTTGGAATTTTGTAAAGTTCGTGTGGGAGAGGTGGTAAAATTACCTGTGGCGGCAGGGAGCCTAGTGGTTAGAGTGTTGGGCCAGTAACCAAAAGGTTGCTAGATCAAATTCCCGAGCTGACAAGGTAAAAATCCTGAACAAGGCAGTTAACCCACTGTTCCTAGGCTGTCATTGTAAATAAGAATTTGTTCTTAACTGACTTGCCTAGTTAAATAAAGGTTAAATAAATACACAAATAATAATGACAAACCTCCTGGCCTTGACAACTTATGTAGATGGAAAGCTACTGAGAATGGTAGCTGACTCTATAGCCACTCCTATCTGTCATATTTTTAATCTGAGCCTAGAGGAAAGTCTTTGTCCTCCGGCCTGGAGGGACGCCAAAGTCATTCCGCTACCCAAGAGTGGCAAATCGGCCTTTACAGGTTCTAACAGCAGACCTATCAGCTTGCTGCCAGATCTTAGCAAACTTTTGGAAAAAATGGTGTTTGACCAAATACAATGCTATTTATCTGTAAACAAATTAACAGCAGACTTTCAGCATGATTTTGATTATAAGAAGATTATGGGAGCTGTACTGTTATATTTCAGTGCAGCCTTTGATATTATTGAGCCTAACCTGTTGTTGAGAAAACGTATGTGTTATGGCTTTTCAACTTCTGCCATATTGTGGATTCAGTGATTGGTCTTCCCGCCCAGTGATTGGTCTTCCCGCCCAGTGATTGGTCTTCCCGCCCAGTGATTGGTCTTCCCGCCCAGTGATTGGTCTTCCCGCCCAGTGATTGGTCTTCCCGCCCAGTGATTGGTCTTCC